>NW_007148026.1:0-5000 GCF_000164805.1 Carlito syrichta | reverse complement strand
CATGTTAAAAGGACATCTGGCCCTTCCATTGACCTGTAAAAAGATCTTTCCATTTTAACATTGGTTTAACAGTATTCTCAGTACTCCAAAGTCTTATCATAGCTGAATGTCCTTGAGGGTCCAAATTGAGATGATTAATTACAAACATAGCATGATTTATGGTATGATGGGGAGAACTCTATCTGAATTCCATTTTGTGCAATTTAATTATTTGATTTTTTAACTATTGATGGGCTCTCTCGACTATAGCTTGACCTTGAGGATTATACGGAATTCCTGTAGAATGTGAGATGCCAAACTGGGAACAAAACGACTGAAAAACTTTTGATGCATAAGCATGAGCATTATCAGTTTTTAATTGTTTAGGAATACCCACCTGTGAAAAACAAAAGAATAAACGTTGGACTCATCTTTATAGTCTTCCCAGTTCTGGGTGAGGCTAAAATTACATGGGAAAATGTATCCACTATCACATGTAGAAATGACAATTTTCCAAAACTTTGGAAATGAGTAGCATTCATTTGCCACAAAACATTAGGTTTTAATCCACAGGGATTAACTCCTTAGGGGAGGGCATTATTAGAAGACACGAAGTACAATTTTTTATCCTTTCTCCAGTCATTTCTCTTGGAATGTTAAACTTGTGCCTTAAAGCTGCAGCGTTTGGATGATGAATTTTATGAGATTGTTGAGCTTGATTGACTAAAGAATCTACAAGGAGAGGGCACATGACTGATTTTGTCAAGGCATCTGCTAATTGATAACCTTGATGTAGAGGTGCAGGGAGTTCTGAATGAAATCTAATATGACCTATGAAAAATGGTTAGTTTCTAACAATTGTTAGTTGTTGTAGTTCGATATGTAAATCAAGAATAGTTGTCTTATTAACAGGAATGGTGGCTGTTTTAATATGAAGAAACAGCCCTTTTATATAACAGGAATCAATATAGAGACAATTTTCTCCTCTTAAATCAGGATGGTAACAAATCACAATCCCTCCCCCCGGAGCCACTTGCTGTAAATTTTTTGACGCAAATGGACAAATTCAAATTATATGGATATTTTTCTTCATGAAACCTAGTGCTTCTTCTTTTAAGTTTTCCTTATCTTCAGGGGTAGAGGATCATCATCAACAGGGGCTACCATTGCCTGGAGGGAACAGGGTTAGTAAGGGAGTTCTTTCACCTGGTTCCTCTTTTACTTTAATAGACATTTTATCAACCTTTTGTTGTGGATGAAGACATCTCTAATTATATTCCATAATGCAAAAGTATCTACAAGAACTTGTTCTGGACCACAAAGAGTGTAATACAGTTTCAATTTTTTCCCAAAACTTTGTCCATGTTTCTAAATTAATGATATCTTCTTCAGGAAACCAGGGACAATTTTCTTGCACAAACAGAGAAAATGAGATAATTGTGTAAAACTTTATTTATTTATATTTTGGGGGGGTTGGAGTCTCACTCTGTCACCCATACTGGAGTGCAATGGCCACTCTCAGCCACTGCAGCCTAGATCTGCTGGACTCTGGCAATCTGTCCACCTCAGCCTTCCGAGTAGCCAGAATTACAGGAAAGTGAGCTCAGGCAATTGATTTACCTCATGGTCCCAAAGTGCAGGATTACAGGCTGAACCACTGAGCCCAGCCTAGAGGAAACTTTAATTCCTCTTTTAGAAAGCATATGCATCAAAATACTTATGAACAATTTTCTTACTTTAAATCGACTCTGGCCCATGATTATATCATGGCTCTAGAACTGCTAACCCTTCCTAGCTCTTCCTGCCTCTACAGAGGGGTGTGCAGCACCCTTGGTAAATTCCGATCCTGTCTGATTATAGTAAGACTTACCTTTCAGGTCCCTGGTTGGGCACCACTTGTCAGAGTCCAGATCCAGCAGGTCAGGGTTTTCTGAAGGAAGAACAGCATCAATGTAGGAGAAAACTTGGACACTGACTCTTTTACTAAGCAGAAAAGATGCCCATTTATTTTTCTTTTCAAGTTCTTTTTATAATTTTAGTTACATAGATTTTGGCCTTCAAACCCAGACGTATTTCTTTTATTTTTATCATTGTCTTTAACGCAATGAAATACTGTCTGTCTTCCCTAAAATTTGTGACAATGTATCCACTAATAGAATCTTTAAAACATGTAAGTATTCACAGCGTGTTTTCTCAAAGTATTAACCCTAAACATCTAAACTTTTAACAACTTAATGCCTAACTTATGTTTTCCTAACTTTTTATTTTTTTCTAAACACAATTACAAAACCTTTTCTACTATTTCATCTTTTCTATATTAATTCTGTACACTAAAATGCAAAAAGTTTGTGTATACTTCAAATATAGGGCCATCCATCTGTTTTCTTGCATAAATGGCCACACCTAAAATTAAAACTTTCATAATCCTCAAAACAAACTTTTTCGTTATGCTAAAAATACCTATATAACACTTCACATTAGCAAAATGAAAACCACTTCCCCAAAGCTCTCTAATTAACAACCAACTTTAAAAACTGAAACTAATAAACCTATTGTGATACCAAACATGATGTTTATAATTTGCGTATATAGTCCCCTGAGAGGGATAGAGAGAGCACTGACACACATTCAACCCAAGCCTCTCAGGGGTAGGAGAGTGCCACGCACAGTTTTTAACCATTTTTGTGGGTTCAAACACCGAAAGGGTGGGAACAGAGAAACTCAAGTGGAGTGTCATATCTTGACAGAAAAATTTTTATATCACTAACTGCTTGTTTCTACTAATAGATACTTTTATTGGACTACTGTTTTTTTGCATCCCCCAACTCTTTGGATAGCAATGGCAAACATAAAAATATGAGTAGAAGAAGCAGGGCAAATAGCAGCCTAGAGTGAGCCTGCAACCTGGAGTCTGCAGGCTTATGGACCCTGTCAACATGAAGGCCTCTGAGACTGGTTCCTGACACCGGGTCATCGGAAGGGAGTGGGCCTCCTGGTGGGGCCCAGAGAGGGATTTGGAGGTCAGGTGCCGATGCTCATGCCTGTCTTCCTGGAATCTAGGAGGCTAAGGCAAGAGGATGCCTGGAGCCTCCATGTTCAAGACCAGCCCAGGCACCTTGGCAAGACCTGGTCTCTACAGGAAGCCATAAAAATGATCCCAGCATGGTGGTGCACACCTGTCCTTCTGGCCACTTGGGAGGCCACAGTGGAAGGATCATCAGAACCCAGTTGGTGAAGGCCTTGGAGGCAGAGAGTGGGTCCCTGAGCTCTGGTCTGGGTGAAAGAGCGAGACTCTGACTGAGAATAATAATACCAACCTCCACCACCACCACAAACACAGGCCAGGCTAAGGAGTTCAGCCTGGCCACCTGGCCTTTTGGAAAGCCAGGTGAGTGGATGACCTGAGACTGTGGGTTCAACACCAGTCTGGGACATGGAGAGAGACCTTGTCTCGGCCATCAAAAATAAATCCAAAATTAGCTAGGTGTGGAGATGCAGGCCTGTGGTTCAAGCCACTCAAGGGGTTGATGCAGGAGGATCACCTAATCCCGGCAGGTGCTGTTGGTGGTGGCCATGACCATGCCCCTGAGCTCTGGCCTAGAAGACAGAGTGGGATTCCGACTACCAATAATAATAATGACCACCACCACCACCACCACCACCCCTTCCATCCAGAACGAGGAGTCACCCTCAAGGATATGAGAGGAAAATGCACTTCCCGGCCTATTGTTGCAGGAGGTTTCAAAGGTGACCACCGGACATGTCTGTCCTGCACCTTCGACCATGTGCCCCAGAAGGACTGACTCCACTCTCCACACATGCCTGGGTTGGTCTCCAACCCCTGTGCTCAGGCAATCTCCTGCTTTGAACTCCCAGGGCATGGAGCTGACTGCCGTGAGCCACGGTGCCTGGCCTGGACTCGCACATTGTGTCCATGGGGATGACATAAAGGAATGCCTTGGACAGAGGCCACCACATCCCATGTAGCTGGGACCGAGGACACCACCACGAGTGACTTCAGTATTTGCATTCTGGGGAGTGACGATGTATCGTTACATGGCCCAGACTGGTCTTGAACTCCTGAGCTCCAGCTGTACCCTGACTCGGCCTCCCAAAGCCACAGCCTGATTGACTGCTGATTGACCGACTTTCGGGAACTCCACGACCAAGACCGGGGCTTCCTTCCCCAATGATCTCTGTCTGTTCACGATGATCCCAACTCCATACACAAATGGTTGCTCATCTTTTCTTTCCTTTTATTTTTTATTTTTTGAGTTGGAATCTCACTCCTCCTCCAGGATGGAGGGTGGTGGCTCACTTCCGGCCAGTACAACCTCGGCCCACCGGGCTCCAGCGAGCCATCCCCCACAGACCTTCTGAGAAGCTGGATCAACAGAGGTTGAGAGCCCCAGACTGGCCTTGATCCTTCATCTAAAATGAACCAAAAGGCTGGACAGGGCAAACAATGCCTGGAATCCCAGCACTCTGGGAGGCTGAATCGGGAGGATGGTTGTATCCCATGAGGTTAAGGCCAGCCTGGGCCTTGCAGGGAGACCAGACCCCGTCTCTGCACCCATTCAAAGATGGGGTCTGGGACATTGTGTCCATCATCCCATCCACTACAGAGGCAGAGGCAGGAGGATTGCTGAAGCCTGTGATTTCGAGGCTGTTGTTGAACAACGGTCGTGTCCCCAGGCCCCAGCCTGGGCCACAGAGCCAGAACCTTTCTCCAAAAACAGCAGAATCGAACACAGATTCTCAACTGCATGTGGTATGCTCAAAGGGTGACTGGCTTTAGAACCAGAAAAAATGGGACATGGGGGAAAGAAATGTCTCTGGGTGAAGGATGTATCCCTTGCCTTTAAAGGCATAAGGCCCTCCTTACGGAGTCAGATTTGCAGGATGCCTGGGAACATTTCTCACCTCGGAGAGGAGAGTCAGCAGGAACCCGGACAGGAAGTCTCTGGAACTCCCACACAAAAGCTGTGGCAGCCATTGGGGGGGTTGGGGTTGTAAGGTGC
>NW_007148025.1:0-799 GCF_000164805.1 Carlito syrichta | reverse complement strand
CAGGGTGCTCTCAAACTACTCAATTCGAGCCATCCTCTCAGCAAAGGCCCCACAAACTGCTGCTGGGTGTGGTGGCACAGGTCTATGGTTCCAGACACTCTGGGGGCCGAGGCAGGAGGATTGACTGAGACCGGCAGAAAGAGTCTGCAGTGGCTGTGAGCGTGACCCTGTGCTCCATCCTTGGCGACAGAGTGGGATTCTGACACCAAATAATAAACACAATCACCACTACCACCAAAACCCCTGCCACTTAGTGCGAGGAGTCACCCTCAGGGATGGGAGGGGAAAAGGCACTTTCCGGCCTGTCATTCATGGGAGTTTCCAATGGTGGCCATCCTGTACATCGATCCTGTGCCTTGGGCCATGCACTCCTGAAGGCCTTCCGCCACCATACACATACATGCCCACACCAAAGATGTGTGTAAGCTCATGGAACAGATGGTCCCGAGTTAGAGCGTTCATTATGCACACAGCAATCGAGCAGTCCATCAACGCCACGGCCAGTGCAGGTTCCGGTCACCCGGTCTGCCACCTTCAGGACGGCATCGGCCCCTTCTTCTCCTGATCACTCCATCGTACATCACCTAACCGTGCCTTTCCCTGGAGAGCCCAGGTGGGCCTGAACCCATGGGCTTGAGCTGGCTGCTGGTCTCGGCATCCCAAAGTGCTGGGATGACGAGGCTGATCCCCAGAGCCTGGCCTTGATCATTCCTCAAAAACGAAACAGGAGTCCTGGCACTGTGGTCCACGTTTGGAATCCCAGAGCTCTGAGAGGCCGAGGCTGGAGGATGACTGGAGC
>NW_007148024.1:0-10461 GCF_000164805.1 Carlito syrichta | reverse complement strand
TTCTTTCCTTCCTTCCTTCCTTCCTTCCTTCCTTCCTTCCTTCCTTTCTTTTCTTTCCTCACCACTTTCCCCAGGTTGCTGTCAAACCACCCAACTTGGTCAATCCTCTTGTCCTGGGACTCTGAAACTGCTGTGATCACAGGCTTTCCAGTTGGTCGACATCCTGGTCTTCCAGCCTGGTCTTGAATTCTGAGAAGTAGGCTATCCTCCTGCCAAGACCTTCCGTCATCCATGGTTTTCTGGGTTTTGCTTGGGGTCAAGGTGATGGCTTGCAATGGTGTCCACCATGGTCTCAGCTTCCAGGCTCTGGCCATCTTCCTGTCTTGGCCTCCCCAAGTGCCAAGGAGACAGCCATGAGTAGCCCTGCCGCCTCTCCCCACAGGTTGAGAGTCACGTCTTCTTTATCCCCAAGGTGGCACCTGGGATGAGTGAGCAAGTCCACCCTGGTGATCGAGGTGTGTGGATTGGTGCACACCCCAGCAGAGACACACCCCTGTGCCATGTGCTCCCCTGTGGGGGAACTTTCTTTGGGGGACTCTGGCTACCCTCGCCGGGGTCCCGGGTTGTCTGAAGGAAGCTGTCCTTGCAGTGGGTCCCAGGAGGGATGTGAAGGCCAGGGGCAGGGTCTCATGCCTGTCACTGGGTGCTTTGGGAGGCCGAGGCGAGAAGATAGCCTGAACCCTCGGGATTGAGCCAGCCTGGGAACCATGGGGAGAACTTATCTCTACAAGATACCAAAATAATGAACCAAGCATGGTGGCACATGCCTGTCATTCTGCTCACTTGGGTGGCCACAGTGGGAGGATCGCTGGAGTCCAGGCAATGGAGGCCACAGTGGCCGAGAGTGAGCCCCTGCACTACGACCTGGGTAATAGAGCATGACTCCGATGCAGTATGATGATACCAACCACCACTGTCACAAACCACAAGCTGGGCTCAGGAGCTCAGGCTGGCATCCCAGCCCTTTAGAGTCTGAGACGAGTGAACAGCCTGAGCCTGTGGGTTCAAGACCAGTCCGGGACACTGGCAAGACCTCATCTTGGGAAACAAAAATAAATTCAAAGACTAGCCAGGCGTGGTTTCGCAGGCTTGTGACTCCAGCAACTCAGGGGTTGTTGTGGCCTGGACGATCGCCTGAGCCTGGCAGCTGGAGTCCATGGTGGCCATGAATGTGCCCCTGAGCTAAGGCCTGAATGACAGAGTGGGGTTCCAACTCCAAATAATAATAATCACCACTACCACCACCACCAACACTCCTGCCACCCAGTGAGAGGAGTCACCCTCAGGGATGAGAGATAAAAAGACACTTTCCCCCCTGTCATTTGCAGGAGTTTTCTAAGGTGACCACTGGGCATGTCTGTCCCATGCCTTTGGCCACACTTCCCGGAAGGCTTGACTCCACCGTCCACACTCATTCCCCACAGCAAAGCAACATGTGAGCTCACGGAAAAGACAGCCCTGATTTAGGGTGGACATCAGGTATAGAGTGATCAAAGCAGTTCTGCAACGCCATGACCAGCCCAGGTTCTGGTCACCAGGTCTGCCACTTTTGGGTTGGGGGAGGGCCATTTCTTCTCCCGATCACACCATCACCGCTCTCCCACACGGACCTTTCCCTTGGAAGCCATAGAAGCCTGTCATGATGCATGTGAGAGACATCATTTGTGTTTTCAGAGTCTCCATCTGCAGGGCTGGGGTGCATCAGCACAATCATGGCGCATGGGGCCGCAATCTGCAGGGCTCAGGCGGTAATTCTGCCTCAGCACCTGAGCAGCTGGGACACCATGGGCCATCACTCCTGACTTGATTATGGGTACCTCTCACTGACACGAGATCTGGCCACTTCACACGAGCTGCAGTCTAACCCCTGGGCTCAGGCAGCCTCCTGCCTCAGCATCCCAGGGCAGGGGGCTGATGACTATTAGCCACGGTGCCAGCCTAGACTCATACATTCTATCAGTGGGAGTGATGCAAATAAATTCCCCAGGATGAAGGCCACTGCATCTCGTGTACCTGGGACCATGGGCAACACCACGTGTGAATCCAGTGTTTGCATTCAGTGGAGTGATGAGGTCACACTATGTGACCCAGGCAAGTCCCAAAGTCCTGGGCACCAGCGTTCCTGCACCTTGGCCTTCCAAAACCACAGACCAATTGTCTGCTGATTCACTGACTTTCAGGAACTCTAGACCCAAGGCTAGGGATTCCTTCCCAAATGATCTCTGTCTGTTCACGATGTTCCCAACTCCATACACAAATAGATGCTCTTCTTTCATTTCCTTTTTTCCTTCTTTTCTTTGAGTAGGAGTCTCACACTGTCGCCCAGGTTGGAGGGCAGTGGCTCGCTTCTGGTCACCACAGCCTAGTCCTGCTGGGCTCCTGTGAGTCTTTCCCCGGCCATCCAAGGAGCCTGAACAACAGGCACGTGCCACCATGCCGGCTCATTTGGGATGGAGGGTAGAAACGAGTCTTGCTGAGCTGCCCAGAAGGGTCTTGGTACACAGGCTCGGCCGGCCACTGACCTCGGCCTCCAAAGTGCTAGGATGGCGAGGCTGAGCCCCATCCTGGCCATGATTCTTTGCCAAAAACGGACAAGAAGGCCTGGTGCGGTGGACCACATTTGGAATCCCAGCACTCTAGGAGGCTGAGGTGGGAGGATGGCAAAAGCCCAGGAGCAAAAGGCCAGTCCGGGCCGCACAGAGAGTCTTTTTGCAGCCATCCAAACAGGGGTTCTAAGGTCCAGGTGCCCATCAACCCGGGCACTCTGGAGCTGAGGGTGAAGGATCTCCAGAGTCTGTGATTTTAAGAATGGCGGTGAATGATGGCTGTGTCTCCGGGCACCAGCTTGGGTCACAGAGACAGACACTGCCTCCAAAAACATGAGAATCATACACAGATTCTCAACTGTGCATCATGTGTTCACAGGGCGACTGACTTTAGAGCCAGGAAAAATGGTGTTGGGGGAGAAATGTCCCCGGGTGAGGGATATTTCCCTGGGGTTTCTTGGCAGAAGGTCCTAGTTGCTGAGTCAGAGTGTCGGCCTGCCTGGGGCATATTTCACACCTCAGAGAGGAGAGCCGGCAGGTACACATCCCGTGTAGCTAGGACTGTGGGTGCCACCATACACGACTCCAGTGTTTGCGTTTTGGGGAGCAATGAGGTCTCACAACGTGGCACAGCTAGTCTCAAACTCCTGGGCCCCAGTGGTTCCCCCACCTCAGCCTCCCAAAGCCACAACCCAATTGTCTACCGATCCACCATCTTGTGGGAACTCTAGGACCAAGACTGTGGCCTTCATCCCAAATGATCTGTCTATTCACAGTGATCCTAACTCCATACAGAAATGGATGCTCTACTTTTTTCCTTTTTTTGACTCAGAGTCTTACTCCATTGCCCAGGCTTGAGGGAGGGGGCTCACTCCTGGCCACTGCAACTTCAAACAACCTGTCTCCGATGAGCCTGACCTGGCCTTCAGAAGAGCCTGAACGACAAGCGCATGCCACCATGCCTGGATCATTTGGGATGGATGGTAGAGATGAGGTCTCGCTGAGTTGCCCTTGAGTCTCGGCTCACAGGTTCAGGCAGGCTGCTGGCCTTGGCCACCAAAAGTGCTGGGATGAAGAGGCTGAACCCTCAACCCTGCCTTGTTCCTTCATTGACAAGGAACATGAAGGTCTGGCATGTTGGCCCATGCCTGGAATCCGTGCTCTGGGAGGCCAAGGTGGGAGGATGACTGGAGCCCAGGAGCCCAAGGCCAGCATGGACCACACCGGAAGACTCCATCTCAGTACCCTTCCAAACAGGGGGTCTGGGATGAGGTGTCCATCGTTCAGGGCACTCCAGAGGCTGAGGTGGGAAGATTGCCAGAGCCAACAATTTTGAGGCTGATGGTGAAGGATGGTCATGTCCTGGCCCCAGCCTGGGCCACCGAGGCAGACCATGTCTCCAAAAATTTCAGAATCGTACACAGATTCTCAACTGCATGTGGTATGTTCACAGGGCAACTGGCATTAGAGCCAAAAAATGGGATTGTGTAGAAGAAATATCCCTGGGTGAGGGATGTGTTCCTGGACCTTCTTGGTGGAAGACCCTTGTTGCCGAGTCCGATGGTCAGCCTGTCTGGGACATATTTCTTACCTCAGAGAGGAGGTTGGAAGAAATCCGGTTAGGGAGCCTCGTGAACTCCTTCACCAAGGGGTGGCAGCCATTGGGGAGGTTGGTGCTGGAAGTTGCCAAGCGTGGATGACCCTCACATTTGGGGAGGGCGGGAGTGAATGGATTGAGGTCAGAATGTTTGCAGTAGAATGGATTTCTTTCTTTCTTTCTTTCTTTCTTTCTTTCTTTCTTTCTTTCTTTCTTTCTTTCTTTCTTTCTTTCTTCTTTCTTTCTTACTTTTCTTTCCTCACTAGGTTGCTCAGGGTGCTCTCAAACCACACAACTCAGATCATCCTCTCAGGGTGGGCATCCCAAACTGCTGCAATCACAGACTTTCCATTTGGTCCAAATCCTTGTCTTCCTGCCTTGTCTTGAACTCTGGGCCGGAGGCGATACTCTTGCCGAGGACTGCCCTCAACCAATATTTTCTGGGTTTTGCTTGGGGTCGAGGTGGGGGATTGTTATGGTGTCCAGGATCATCTTGAGCTTCTGGGCTCCGGACGTCTTCCTGTCTTGTCCTCCCTGAGTGCCCAGGAGAGAGGCATGAGTCACCAAGTCCTCCCCACTCCCCTGTAGATTTGAGAGTCAAGCCCTCCCTTTCCTCATGGCAGCCACTGGTGGGAGGGAGGGGATTGACCTTAGGGAACAAGATCTGTGGAGTAGTGGTGCACAGGTGGAGACACGCCCCTGTGCCAGGGGCTTTCCCATGGGAAGGCTTGGTGGGCAACTCTGGCTGAACTCTCCAGTGTCCCAGGTTGTCAGAAGGGAGAGGGCTTCAAGGTTGGGCCTGGATAAAGGTGTGTAGACCAGGCATGGGAGCTCATGCTCTCATCCCTGCACTCTGAGAGGCTGAGGTGAGTGGAAGTCCTGAGAACAGAGTTCAAGACCAGCACGGGCACCTTGTCAAGAACTCGTCCCTACAAGAAGCCAAAAAAATGAGCCAAACGTGGTGTTGTACTCCTGTCTTTCTGGTCACTCAGGATGCAGCAGGAGAAGGATCGTCAATGTACCACTGGTGGGGGCCGTGGTGACAGAGCAGACCCCTGCAATCCTGCCTGGGCAACAAAGTGGGACTCTGTCTCATTAAAATAATACCAACCATGACTACCACAACAACCACAGGCCAGACTCAGGGTCTCAGCCTGGCATCCTAGCCCTATGGAGACCCAGGCAATTGGACGACCTGAGCCAGCAGGTTCAACATCAGTCCAGGACATGGGGCAAGACTTTGTCTCGACTATCAGTAATAAATCCAAAGAATAGCCAGGTGTGATGGTGCAGGTCTGTGATTCCAGCCACTCAGGGATCCTAGGCAGGAGGATCGCATGAGTGCAGTAGGTGGACTCCGCAGTGACCATGAGTGTGCCCCTGCCCTCTGGCCTGGGTGACAGACAGGGATTCCAACTCCAAATAATAAAAATCACCACCACCACCACCACCACCCCTGACACCCAGCACGAGAAGTCATCCTCAGGAATAGGAGAGGAAAAGGCACTTTCTGGCCTGTCATTCGTGGGAGGTTGCAAAGGTGACCACTGGGCATGTCCTTCCTGTGCCTGATCAGGTGTCCCAGAAGGCTGCCTTCCACCCTCCACACTGTGCCCCATGGCAAAGATGCCTGTGAGCTCACAGAACACACAGACTCAAACTAGGGCAGCCATCGGTCACAGAGCTATAAAGATGGTATGGCAATGTTGAGGGCAGTACAGGTTATGGTACCCCTGTCTGCCACCCTCGGGTGGGAGGTGGACCCCTTCCTCTCCCAATCAATCCATCGTCTTCTGCCCACACGGCCCTTTCCCTGGGGAGCTGTGGATCCCTATTGTGACACATGTGGGAGGCGTCTATTTTGTGACCAGTGTCTCAATTGGCCAGGATGGGGCACAGTGGCATGATCATGGCCCATGGGACCTGGATCTGTAGGGCTCAGGCATTCCTCCCGAGACCTGGTTGCTAATTTAGGATCAGAGTACCCAAGCATCAATAATTTAAGAAACCTATTATCTCAGTCATTTACCGTTCTGGGAATATAACAGGGGCTATCAGTTACCATAGCTTTTATATGAGAGCTTAAAGGTGCTGAAATATCAAGGGATTGTTCTGATTTTTTAGGTAAACTAAAATATATTGGAGGAGAAGTAGAACAACCTGAAAAAGAAATATTATGATTAATAATACTTTTTTTGAGTTGGAGTCACTCTGTTAACCAGACTGGAGTGCAGTGTCCACTCCCAGCCACTGCAGCCTGGACCTTCTGGGCTCTGGCGATCCTTCCGCTTCAGCCTTCCAAGTAGCTGGAACTACAGGCGTGTGCTACCACCCCCGGCTATTTTTTTTTTATTGTAGAGATGAGGTCTCGCCAAGTTGCCCAGGCGGGTCTCGAACCCACAGGCTCAGGCAATCCACTCATCTCTGCCTCCTAAAGCGTGGGATTACAGGCTTAGCCACTGAACCTAATAACACTTTGATTTGTGATGAAAAAATAGTGGGGCCTCCTAAGAAAGAGGAATGATTAGTAAAAACAGTAATAATCTCAGCATCCCATGTAACAGACTGGAGCACTGGAGGGTTTGGGATATAACACCAATAAGATTTTTCCAAATAAATACAACCCACCTGGCATGTTAAAATGGCCAGCATAGCAACAAAAACTGTGGAGGGAGTGAGAGAAGTGTTTTGGAGAGCGAACCAGATCCTTGGTATGGTTGAGCGCCTGAATTTGCCCCCATGAGGGCAGTCTACACTGTCTAGTTGAAGCAGTTCGATGGTAATGGCTGGGTTGAGGAGTGGGAGACGATGAATGATGACATGTCTTCAAGTCGAGTTCGTGGAGGTGGAAGTGGTTGTTGAATGGTGAGACATTTCCACTTTGGCACCAACACCTTCTTTTCATCATCTTCATTCTATTCAGACTGATGGTTTGATTTATGTCTCGTCTGGCTGTAACTCGACAGGGGTGGGGAGCTGAACATGTCTAATTAGAAGATCCTGTACCAAAATAGGTTAGGGTAAGTCTTGGGGAAAAAGACAAGCATATCCTGTCCTGCATGTTAAAAGGACATCGGACCCCTTCCTTTGAACTGTAAGAAGATCTTTCCATTTTACCATAGATTTAGCAGTATTCAAAGGCCTCCAATGTCTTATCATACCTGAATGTGCTTGAGAGTCCAAATTGAGATGAATAAATACAAAAATAGCATGATCTACGATATGATGGGGAGAACTATATTTGAATACCCTTCGCAGTTTAATTATTTGATTTCTTAAAGTTTGATGGCCTCTCTCGACTATAGCTTGACCTTGAGGATTATACAGAATTCCTATAGAAGGAGAGATGCCAAACTGGATACAAAACGACAGAAAAGTTTTTGATGCATAAGCACAAGCATTATCAATTTTTAATTGTTTAGGAATACCCAGCTGAAAAAAACACAAGATATTAAATGTTGGACTACATCTTTATACTTCCCCATTTCTGGGTGAGGCTAAAATTACATGGGGAAATGTATCCACTGTCACGTGTAGAAATGACAATTTCCCAAAATTTGGAAATGAGTAACATCCATTTGCCACAAAACATTAAGTTTTAAGATGTGGGGATTAACTCCTGAGGGGAGGGGGTTATTAAAATGAGACAAAAAGTACAATTTTTTAATGATTTGTCTAGCTGTTTCTCTTAGAATGTGAAACTGGTGCCTTAAAGCTGCAGCGTTTTGGTAATTAATTTTATGGAATTGTTGAGCTTGATTGACTAAATAATCTACAAGGAGAGGGCACATGACTGATTATGTCAAGGCATCTGTTAATTGATTACCTTGATGTAGATGTCCAGGGAGTCCTGTATGAAATCTAATATGACCTTTGAAAAATGGTTGGTTTCTAACAATTATTAGTTGCTGTAATTGGATAAGGAAATCAAGAATAGTTGCCTTATTAACAGGAATTATGACTTTTTAAAATATGAGACTACAGCCCTTTTATATAACAGGAATCAGTATAGAAAGACAACTTTCTCTTCTTAAATCAAAACAGTCACAAATCACAATTCCTCAACCCCTGATGCCACATGCCCAAGGTCTTTTGGCACCAAGGTGCAAATTTAAATTATATGGATATTTTTCTTCATGATACCTAACTGCTTCTTCTTGTAAGCTTTCCTTATCCCCAGGGGGTAGTGGATCATCATCAATAGGGGGAGTGTCTAGCATTGCCTGGGAAGGAACAGGTATTAGTAAGGGAGTTCTTTCACCTGATTCCTCTTTTACTCTGATGGTCATTTTATCAATCTCTTGTGGATCTAAGACATCTCTAATTATATTCCATAATGCAAAAGTGTCTACAGGCACTCCTTCCGGACAGTGGAGAGTGTAATAAACTTTAAATATTTCCCCAACCTTTGTCCATGTTTCTAAATTAATGATTCCTTCTACAGGGAAGCAGGGATACTGTTCTTCCACAAAATGAAGAAAACAATATAATCGTGTAGAGGAAATTTTAATTCCTCTTTTAGGAAGCATATTCATCAAAATACTTATGAATGATTTTTTTCTTTAAATTCACTCTGACCCATGTTCATATCATGGCTCTAACTCTGCTTACCCTTCCTAGCTTTGCTCTACAGAGGGGTCTTCAGCACCCTAGGCAAGATTTTATCCATTCACATTAAAGTAAGGCTTAACTTTCAGGTCCCTGTTCAGGCACCACTTGTTGGAGTCCAGCTCCAGCAAGTCAGGGTTTGCTGAAGGAGGAACGGCATCAGTGTAGAAGAAAACTTCGACACTGACTCTGATGTTATGTAGGACAGTTGCCCATTTATTTTTCTTTTCTAGTTCTTTTTATACTTTAAGTTACATGCAGTTTGGCCTTCAAACTCAGACATATTTATTTTGTTTTGATCATTGTTCTAACGGTGATGAAATACTGTCTATCGTCCCTCAAATTTATGACAATTTATCCACTAATAGAATCTTTAAATCGTGTAATTTTTCACAACAGGTTTTCTGTTACTATTAACCCTAACCAACTAAACTTTTAACAACTTAATGCCTAACTTATGTTTTCCTAACATTTTATTTTTTTCTAAACACAATTACAAAGTCTTTTCTATTATTTCAACCTTTCTATATTAATCATCTACCCTAAAAGCAAAAAGTTTGGGTATATTTCAAATTATAGGGCCATACATCTGCTTTCTTGCATATATTTCCACACCTAAAATTAAAACACTCATAATCATCACAGCAATCTTTTCCATTATGCTAAAAATACCTATGTAACACTTCACAATTAGCAAAATGAAAACAACATCCCTAAAGTTCTCTATTTAGCAACCAACTTAGAAAACTAAAACTAATAAGCCTATTATGATGCCAAACATGATGTTTAAAATTTGCGTCTATAGTCCTTGACAGGGATAAAGAGAGCACTGACGCACATTCAACCCAAGGCTTCCAGGGGTAGGAGAGTGCCACCCGCTGTTTTGAATCATTGTTGGGGGTTCAAGCTCCAAAAGGGATGAGACAGAGAAACTCAAGTGTAGGGCCATATCTCAGCCGAAAAATTTCCATTTCACTAATTGCTTGTATCTACCAATAGATTCTTTTAAGGGACTACTATTTTTTTTCACCTCCCAACTCTCTGAATACTGAGGGTGAACATAAAAAGATGAGTAGTAGAAGCAGGGCCAATAGCTGCTCAGAGTTGCCCTGAAACCTGTAGTTTTTGGCCTTCTGGACCCTGTCAACGTGAAGGCCTCTGAGGTTGGCACCTGACACCAGGTCATTGGAAGGGAGCGGACCTCGTGGTGGGGCCCTGAGAGGTGTTTGGAGGCTGAGTGCAGGGGCTCACGCTTGTCATCCTGGCACTCTGGGAGGCTGAGGTGAGGGGATGGCATGAGCCCTCGGGTTCAAGACCAGCCCTGGCACCCTGGCAAGACCTTGTCTCTACAAGAAGCCAAAATATTAGCTGAGCATGGTAGTGTGCACCATCATTCTGGCCACTTGGGAGGGCTCAGCGGGAGGATCGCCAGAGCCCAGCCAGTCAAGGCTGCAGAAGCCGAGAGTGTGCCACTGAATTCCGGCCTGGGTGACAGAGCGGGACTCCGACTCCCAATAAAAATAGCAACTTCCACCACCACCACAACTATTGGCCGGGCTCAGGGACTCAGCGTGGCATCCTGGCCCTTCAGATCTCCAGGCCAGTGGATGGCCTGAGACTGCTGATTCAATACGAGACTGGGACACAAAGTGAGACCTCATCTCAGCCATCAAATATAAATCCAAAGATTGGCCAGGCGTGGTGGTGCAG
>NW_007148023.1:0-989 GCF_000164805.1 Carlito syrichta | reverse complement strand
GGGACCCACAGCAAGAACGTGTGTGAGCTTATGAAACAGATGGTCCCGAGTTTGGGTGGCGGTCGGAAACAGAGTGAAAAACATGATCTGGCAATGCCGTGGCCGGCCCAGGTTCCAGTTGCCCTGTCTGCCACTTGAAGGGCTCTTCCTGTCCCTATCATTCCATCATCCCCTGCCCATGTGGACCTTTCCCTGGGGAGCCATGGTCTCCCATTCTGACACACATAGGAGGTGTCTTTTTTGTCACTGGAGTCTTTGTTGGCTGGGTTGCAGTGCGGCAGCACGATCGTAGCTCCGAGGGCCTGAAACTGTGGGTCTCAGTCAGTCCTCCATCCTTGGCCTCCAATCAGTCAGGACTCTGGGAGCCACCACACCTGTCTCGAATTTGGGAACCGCTCACCGAGATGAGATCTGGCCACATCACCCAGCCTGTTGCCAACACCTGGGCCCAGGAAGCCTCCTGCTTCAGCATCACACTGGGCAGGAATGACTCCCATGAGCTATGGTGTCCAGCCTGGACTTCCACGTTCTTTTGCTGGTGGAAATGCAAAGGAACACCTTGGGATGGAGGCCACCACATCCCCTGTAGTCGGGATGGTGTGCACCACCACACACAACTCCAGTGTGTGGTGCAATGTGATCTCAGTACATGCCCGGGGAGCAATGTGATCTCAGTACATGCCTAAGTCTGGTCTAAATTCCTCGTCTCCAGTGGTCCCCCGACTCAGTCATCAAAAACCACAGCCCTATTGTCTGCTGATCCACCATCTTTCGGGAACTCTAAGGCCAAGGCTGGAGCCTCCTTCCCAGTCTCTGACTATTCACGTTGATCCCAACTCCACACACAAATGGATGATATTCTTTTCTTTACTTTTATTTTTGTTTTTTTGAGTCTGAGTCTCACTCCATCACCCAGGCTGTGCAGTAGTGTCTCACTCATGGCCAGTGCAACCTCGGTCTTCTTGGCTCAAGTGAGCCTTCCCCCCAGG
>NW_007148022.1:0-8014 GCF_000164805.1 Carlito syrichta | reverse complement strand
TCAGAACTCTAAATGCCCATAAGATAGGTAAGTGTACTCATCAAACTAACAGTCTTCTGAAAAGCAAAAGAAGCCATCAAGAAAGCAGGGAGACAGCCCACAGAACAGGAAAAAATATTTGCTAACTGTATATCTGACAAAGCCCTAAAATCTAGGATCCACAAGGAATTCAAACACACTGAAAGGAAAAAAAACAAACAACCCCATTACAAACAGGACAAAAGACATAAATAGACACTTCTCAAAAGAAGATATACGGGCAGCCAACAGACACATGAAAAAGTGCTCAGCCTCACTCATCATCAGAGAAATACAAATCAAAACTACATTGAGATACCACCTAACCCCAGTAAGAATGGCCATCATTAATAAAACAAATAACAACAGATGCTGGTGAGAATGTGGAGAAAAAGGAACTCTTCTACACTGCTGGTGGAATGCAAACTAATGGAACCTCTTTGGAGAACAGTGTGGTGATTTCTGAAAGACCTAGAAATTGACCTTCTATATGCCCCAGTAATTCCCCTATTGGGAATATACCCGGAGGAACTCAAATTATTCTACAAAAAAGATACGCGTACACATATGTTTGCTGCAGCTTTATTCACAATAGCAAAAATATGGAACCAACTATGTTGCCCATTGATGCTGAACTAGATTTAAAAAAATGTGGTAAATATACACAATGGAATATTATGCAGCCATAAAGAAGGACAAACATATGGACTTCGCAGTAACTTGGATGGATTTAGAGTCAATCATACTCCGTGATCTAACATAGAAACAAGGAACATAATACCATATATTCTCACTCATTAGCAGATATTGAACAATTATAATACTATAAGAAATGAATTGGCAGTAGTGGGAAACTGTCAGGGGAGGGGGTGAGATTGGGAGTTGAGGGAAACTGCTAAGGGAGGGAGGGGCATACTTCATCAACAAGTGTACCTGCATAATCGACGTTTGTATACCTAACCCTGAATTGTACCTCACATCTTTAGAACAAAAAAAAAATCTGCTATCTTGTAAATTTTGTTAGAGTATAAGTGTTCATTATTTATAGAAATATTAAAGATACAAATTGCATTTTTAAATTATAAAGAAAATATGATACTTTTAAGGATTTAAATATGATATTTTAAAAATGCTTGACTGTTTCTGGTTTTCAAAAAGAAGAATAGAAACAAGATGGCTTCTCTCCCCACCACAGAAAACCAAAAACAAATAGACAGTGTTGAAATTTATCACCAGCAATATCCCAGAACTCAATTATGAGAATGAGAGCTTTGGGAGCCTCAGAGAGACTGAAAAAACTTTGAGCAGATGGCAGGTGATCAGACTTTCATATCTGTGCTGTTTCTTCCCCCGAATCAGACTGACACTAAGCACACAAAAAAATTCAACCCAACTCACAGTTTCTGCACTGGAAAAAGTGAGATTGAGGTGGACAACACACTTCACAATCATGTTTTTTCTGGCTGGAGACCTGGTCTTGCCTCAACCCAGGGTAGGCATCAGGAGTGTGGGAGGAGAAATATCCCTGAAGACACCCAGAGACAAAGAAGGGAGGGGGAGGAGGAGGAGGGCTATCATCTCTATTCCTGAAACCCTGCCCTATAACTCTGTCAAAAGAGATACCAAGAAAGACTGGCTGTTCAGCAGTACCATGACTATAGGAAGTTTGTTCCATGGTTTCCCTAGGTGCAGGGTGCCAGCCTTCCGGCACACCCAATTATATCCTTTTGGGACCTCTCCCATTTTTGTCTGGGAGCATACTGTTTACTAGAGTCAAGGCAAACCTGGACTTAAGGCGCCATGTAGTGTTGTAAAGGAGGCAGCGTCTGGTGGAGGAAATTTTCAAAAGCAATCAATAGATTAATTACAAAGAATCTCTAAGCAAACATATCCAATAAAAGCCAAAACAAGCCAGATGGAGGAAACAGGAATAAATAGCTATACTCATAATGCAAAGGAAAATACACAGCAGTAAGCAGGGAGCCCTCACCCCATCAATTGTTTGAGCAAGGAACCAGAGACAGATCCTAACTAGATGGTGATATGTGAGCTGTCTGGACAAGAACATAAAACAGCACTAAAAAGAAACAAAAACCCTCACTGTTGTGAGAGGATTGCCTGAGCCTACGTGTTCAAGACCAGCCTGGGCAAATTGGCGAGTCTTCATCTCTACAATAAAATTAAGAATTAGCCGGGCATGGTGATGTTTACTTTTTATCAACAGCAGACACTATAACTCTTTGAAGTAGTAGCAGCTCTCCCACCTCAGCATTCCTCAACTTGGTCACCTCTTCAAGTGGTGTCTCACCATCCATTGTGCATACTTCAGTGTCAGAGTTCCCATAAGATATCTCTCACCCTTGTTGCATTTCTTCACCAACAGCCCCACTCAAAACCATTTAATTTTCCTGCCCCCTGCTGTCTATACAGCATATTTTAGAGAGGTACTGGAAAAATCTCAACATCACCACCTCTGCGGTGTCAAACAACACACTTTCTCCTCTCCCGTCAGGTATGTTCACATATGTTCCATCATCAAGCTGACCCTGTGCAATGTCGAAGGTCCCTCCTTTGATGCAGCTATCAAAGATGCCCTTCCATCCTTAACTCCATGCCAGCATCCCATTTGGACTATTTAACACTATCGTTGCAGTTTTCAAACAATCCTAGAGAGTTTGAATAATTCCTGCAATGGCCCAAAATGATCTTGGGGGTAACTTTTTTGCCCATCAGTTTAAAAATGTGCATGAGAATGGGTCATACATTTTGAATGTATGGAGGGCTGGAGTCCAAGCGGGTTTGTCAGGTCTTAAAATTTTCAGGATCCCATTCCATTTTATTAATATCTCGAGAACAAAGAAAACCTTATTAGTTCTATCATGGAATTTTGTTTTTTGAGTTGGTGTCTCACTCTGTTGCCCAGGCTGGATAGCAGGGGCATGGTCACTGCCACCACTGCCTCAACTTCCTGCATTAAGGTGATCCTTCCACTTTAGTCTTCCAAGTAACTGGAACTGCCACCATGCCTGGCTAATTTTTTTAATTTATTGTAGAGACGTGATCTTGCTATGCTGCCCAGACTTGTGTTGAACGCGTGGATTCAGGCAATACTCTTGCCTCCACCTCCCAAAGTGCTTGGATTACAGGTGAGAGCCACTGCACCCAGTCATATAATGGAATTGTAAGGTATTGGGCAAAGCGTTTTACTGTGAATAGTGTACCTGGCACTGAATTCTTATTTTCTTTTCAATAGCTTTAGGGATACAGGTGGTTTTTCGTTACATGGATGAGTTGTACAGTGGTGAGTCTGGACTTTTAGTATACCCATCACCAGAACAGTGTATATTGTATCTGGTAAGTAATTTTTTATCCCCAGCCCCCTCCCATCCTTCCCCCTTCTGAGTCCCCAATGTCCATTATGCCACTCTATATGCCTTTGCAGACCCACAGCTTGGCTCCTGCTTATAGTTGAGAATTGCTGGATTTGCTTTTCCATGCCTGATTTACTTCACTTAGGATAATGGCTTTCAGCTTCAATCAAGTTGCTGCAAAAGACATTATTTCATTCTTTGTTATGGCTGTGTAGTAGTCCATCGTGTGTGTGTGTGTGTGTGTGTGTGACATTTTCTTTATGCAATCAACTGTTGAATATTTTAGGTTGATTCAATGGCTTTACTATTGTGAATAATACTGTGGTAAACATAGGAGTGCAGGTGTCTTCTTTGTAGAATAGCTTCTTTTGCTTTTTTGGGGGGGTAGATTCCTAGTAGTGTGATTGCTGGATTGAATGATAAATCCACCTTTATTTCTTTAAAATATCTCCATGCTAGGCCTGATGCAGTGGCTCATGCCTATCATCTCAGCACTTGGGAGGCAGAGATGAGAGGATTGCTTGAGCCCAGGAGTTCAAGACTCGCCTGTCAATTTGGCAAGTTACAACTCTTTTGAAGGCTGAGGCAGAAGGATCACCTGAGCCCAGGAGGTTAAGGGTGTGGTGGTAGAGAGGGTTCTACTGCACTCCAGCCTGGGTAACAAAGTGAGATTCCAACTAAAAAAACCAAACTCCATACTGTTTTCCACAGAATGAGTCACCTTTTTCTCCTTCTCTTTTTCTTTTTTTAAACTTATACTTGGCAGATTATCTGTGTCCCAGATGTTTAAGTGATCAAGTATATCCTAGTTTTGGGGACCTTGTCGTGATCATTTTTCACTGCTTTATGGCATTATGGAGACTTTTTCTTTGAAGCCTGGGGTCCCTCATAGATGGTTGCAACCTCTTAGTGACTTTCAGATTTGTGTCCTGTTCTGTCATTTAATATGAGTATTTGTACTCTGCAAACATGTCCAAAAACAAGCAGGAGAATAAAAAGTAAAAGAGCCAAATAATTTAAAGACCTGCACAACCAATCCCAAATGGAACCAAAATACATTTTTAATGAAAACGTTAAACTTTCCTTGCAGACCAAATGAAATGTCAAACCACACATGAAGAAAAAAACTTAAGTTGAATTCACAAAAAGAGACATACTTCATAAACAGAACATAGATTCTGTAGACACCAGAATACTTGGGCAGACACAGTAGCTCATGCCTCTAAGTCAAGCACTTTGGGAGTCTAATGTGGGAGGCTTGCTCGAGGCCACAAGTTTGAGACCAGCCTGATCAATATAGTGAGACCCCAACTCTTTAAAAAAAAATTAATCAGAATATCCATTAGGAGAATACCCTTATCATAAAATGAGCCTGTCAGAAAAAGAAAAAAGGCTTGTATGGTCCCAGGTGGGGTGCAAGTTTCTTTACCTAAGGTTGACTTATCACCAAACCAAATATCAAGCAAGTCAATAGAATTCACTAAAAAAACCGAGTATCTGAGAAGAGAGTCCCCAGGGCAGAAGAAGTGACTCATGAAAGCAGAGCTTGCCAAGGGCTCAGGAGGAACCACACTCAGTTTCAGGGGCCTCTGATCCATCCGAGGTGAGTTCCATTTGTTCTCACTTTTGGACACCAAATATTGTTAACCAAAATAACAGGCACAGAGGGATATTCTCTAAAGGAAAATGGTATGTACTCAGAATAATCACTGAAATGGGAGTAGAATGGGCATGTTAATGAAGTAAAGGAAGAAAGGATTTTCAACAAAATAATGAGGAGGATTTCATGCATTGTTCTGAAGCCACATCCTTTGGCTACAGTATCAAAACCAAGGTGGGTAAGCAGCCGCTGGGAAGATATACGCCTGAAAATGTATTTTGTTGTTGTTGTTTTTTTTGTGTATAAAAATATGATGCCCTTTGTGCAAGGTTATGGTATTTGCAGTTGCATGTGACGACTCTTGTCATCAGGTGTACATGCCTGAGAACTCTTCACAGTATTCCCTGACTGTTCTTTTTCAGTGTCTAACACATGTGATTTTGTTTTGATACTGAAAGTTTTCACAGTAGAAAGGTTTTTCCCCCTGAATTGATCTGGGTGTGTTAATTTGGGTTATTGTCTACCTTAAATGACTGGATAGGACTCTTTATATGCTAGTGATATTCTTAAGTTCGAGTCACTCATACATAAAATAACTCTTACAAACAGTTTGTCATGATTTCACAAACTCCATCATACTAAGGTTTTCTGGAATTTTTTTTTTTCAGAGTTGTTTGTCCTCCTCCAGGAGTCTCTGAATTGGCAAAAATTGCTAAATAATATTTTAGCAATGGTTGAAAAAATGTTAATGATGATTTGAATTCTCTTCAAGTTGTTTAATCTAGGATGAATAATTTAACCCCAGTAATATTCCAAAATACAAGAGTTCTTGATACCATCGTACTCAAGAGAGGGAAGCATGTACACTAATTGGTAAGAACTGTTGGTTTCATATTGATCTTTCAAGACTTGGTGTCCAAATTGGAAAGTCCTTCAACAACAAATATCAGTTTTAAAAAATCACATCAGGATTGACTCTCCAAAAGATTTATTCAGTTTGTCTAATCTTGGCTCCTGAGAACCTTGGGTCAGAGGAATTTTTCAGTCCTTGGATATCATTCTCCTTTGAGGAATTGTGTTTGTAATCCAGGGGCCTTGTGTTCTCTCAACAGTTTATAATGCTTTCCAGAACCGCCCCCATCCCAAATGATTGACATCTGGGTGAGACAACAGCACTCATGTGATTGTTGACAGCACCTTGGTGACTCTGAAGCTCAGTGTACCTGTTGATGAGGATGCCATTGCCCATCTGTTCTACCAGGAACTACATAAATAGTGGTAACTGAGAGTAACACTAGGCCGTTTGTTCACACTCTCAGTTTTCACAGAGGATTAAAAAAGAGGCAGAATAGTTAAAATTAAAATGGTGACCAGCTTGAAAAATCTGTGACCAAACAAAACCAATTAGATCATAAAAGTAGCTTTGGCTCTGTTAAACTGCACATATTAGAGAAACTTAGCTTGAATCATTCTGGTAATTCATTTTTTGTGAGAGTTTCATCCTCAGTAGTACTCGAAAACCGAAGTTCTTGATACTTTAGCTGGTCAACAGAAAGGACTTGTAACAACATCAGTGAGAAGTGTTGCATTCTGGCAAGAGCTTGTTAGTCAGAAATAAACCTTAAGCTCAGCCAATCCTAAACTGCTGACCAGCATATGATTATGTGACTAGAGACTTTTCAGCAAGGTTACTTAAACCACCAAAGAGGAATCTTGTAACTGTAACCTGTCGAATGATTTCTTTATTTTGCATCCTCATTTTCTACATAAATAGTTGCCTCTGATGACTGATCCTCAACACTAACCTCCTTTTTGTCTGGTGTCCTCCAAACCATGAACTGCATTTTATTCAAACAATGTCCTTAAAATATTGTTATGCCTCACATTATTCTTTTACAAAGGGTCCTAAATTACCTGCTGCCTGGAAGTAGGAAAAACATTAAGAACATCCAGGCCCACTCGGCCATACGCACACCCTAAATTCTCACTCTAAGTTTTGCATGTGTTTCCCCAGAAGTCTTAACCCTAGTTATGAAGAGCAATCACACCCTCATGGTACCTCTCTGCCTCCCTGAATGATCTGCTATGTTTACTGACATAAAGTGCACCTGGCAATTAGGAGAAAATAACACTTCTATTCCTTGTATGTAGGAGATGACATCATTGGCTTTGTGAATGTGTTTTAACTATGGAATATTTTGATAATTTTGATGTGATCAAATATTCATGACACTTTTTTCTTTTCCTTTATCTTTTTTATTAATTTTTTTATTTTAAAATTATGGAGTACAATTCAGGGTTAGGTATACAAATATTCACAGTGCAGGTACCCTGGTTAATGAGGCGTGCCCCCCCCCAGTCAGTTTCCCACTACTGCCAATCCCACCTCCCCGCCTCCCCCATGTCCCCATGGTTTCCCACTACTGTCATTTCTTTTCTTACAGTATTATGATAGTTGTTCAAGCTCCACTTATGAGTGAGAACATGTGATACTCAGTTCTTTGTTTCTGTGAAAGATCACTCACCATTATAGACTCTAAGTCCATCCAAGTTGCTGTGAAGTTCATGATTTTTTTCTTCTTTATGGCTGTGAATATTCCATTGTGTATATGAACCACGTTTTTTTTTTTATCCAATCCTCTTTTGATGGGCAGCATGGTTGGTTCCATGTTCTTGATATTGTGAACAATGCTGCAATAAACATACATGTGCAGGTATCTTTTTTATAGAGTGATTTGAGTTCTTCCAGGTATATTCCCAGTAGGAGGATTGTGGGGTCATATGGAAGGTCAATTTTTAGAAATTTTAGGAATCACCACACTGTTTTCCACATAGGCTGTATTAGTTTACACTCCCACAAAGTATTCCTTTTTTGCCATATCCTCTCCAGCATCTGTTATTTTTTGAGTTATTGATGATGACCATTCTGACTGGAGTTAGGTGGTATCTCAGTGTAATTTTCAGTTTGCATTTTTTGATAACTAGTGAGGCTGAACATTTTTTCATGTATCTGTTGGCTGCTTTT
>NW_007148021.1:0-4069 GCF_000164805.1 Carlito syrichta | reverse complement strand
CTAGCTAATTAGTCTGCCAGCAGCCTAACCAGCTGATTTAATTAGCTGACTTAACGATGTAGCCAGTAGGCAAGCCAGCAGACTTAAATACCTATTTACCGAGCTAGACAGCTGAACAGCCAGATGACTTAACTAGCTGACTTAACTAGATAGCCTATAGACTAGACAGCTGACTTAAGTGGCTACCTACCTACATAGCTCGCTTGCTTGCCAGCTGACTTATCTACTTAACTGCTTAGCTAACCTGCTGGTCAGCGAATGGACTTAATGAGGTGATTTAACTAGCTAGCCAGCTTGGTAGCCAGCAAAATTAACAAGATAACTACCCTGATAGGCAGCTGGCTAGCAAGCTAACTAAACTAACAGTCTTAACTAGCTATCCAGCTGATGTAATTAGCTCTCTTAACTAGTTAGCTACCTAGCTAGCCAGTTGACTTAACTAGATGACTTCACTAGCTAGCTACCTAGCTAGTAAGTTTATGTCCAGCTGACTTAACTAGATGACTTAATCAGCTAGCCAGTTGACTAGCCAACTGACTTAACTAGCTGACTTAACTAGCTAGACTGCTGGCTGGCCAGCTGAATTAACTCGTTGATTTAACCAGCTAGCCAGCCTGTGAGCCAGCTGACTCAACTAGCTAGCTATCTAGATAACCAGCTGGGAAGCCAGCTGAATTAACTAGCTGACGTAACTAGCTAGTCAGCTGGGTAGCCTGCTGATTTAACTAGCTTGCTACCTAGCTAACCAGCTTGCTAGCTAGCAGAATTAACTAGTTGGTTTAACAAGTTAGCCAACTGGCTAGACAGCTGACTCAACTCGCTGACATAACTCGTTAGCCAGCTGGATAACCAGCTGACTTAACTAACTCTCAACCTACCTAGATTGCGGCTAGCTGGCTTACTTAACTAACTGACTTAATTAGGGAGCTAGCTGGCTAGCGAACTGATTAACTAGCTCACTACCTAGCTAGCCAGCTGACTACCCAGCTGAATTAACTACCTGATGTAAATAGCTGGCCTGCTTGCTATTCAGCTGAATTAACTATCTTGCTATATAGCTAGCCAAGTGGCTAGCCAGTGGATTTAATTTGTTGACTTAAGTAGCTAGCCAGCTGTCTAGGCAGCTCACTTAATTACCAAGCTACCTAGCTAGCCAGCTGGATAGCCAGCTGACTTAACTAGGTGACTTATATTGCTAACCAGAAGGCTAGACAGCAGACTTAACTATCTAGCTACCTAGCTAGCCAGCTGTCTTGCTGGTTGTCATAACTAGGTGAATTATCTAGCTAGGCATCTGGCTAGCAGGCTGACCTAACTTCCTAGCTACCTAGCTAGTCAGCTCAATGGCCAGCTGACTTAAATTGCAGAATACCGACTTAACCCGCTGGATTTCCAGTTGACTTACCTACCTAGCTACCTAGCTAACCAACTGGCTAGTGAGCTGACTTAACCTGTTTACTTAACTAGCTAGCTCACTGTCTAGCCTGCTGACTCAACTAGTAGCCACCCTGCTAGCCAGCTGGCTAGCCAGCTGACTAAACTCACTGACTTAACTAGCTAGCAAGCTTACTTAACTAGCTGACTTAACCAGCTACCTACCTACCTATCCAGCTGTCTTAACTAGCTGAAATACCTAGCTAGCCAGATGGTTAGCCATCTGTCTTAACGTAGCCTTTTAACTACCTAACCTGCTGGATAGCCAACTGACTTAATGAGTTGACTTAACTAGCTAGTGAGCTGGTTGCCAGATGACTTAACTAGCTGACTTAACCAGCTAGTCAGCTGGCTAGCTAGATGACTAGACAAGCTGACTACTTATCTAGCCAACTGACTAGCCAGCTGACTTACCTAGCTGATATAAGCTTGTAAGCTGGCTAGCCAGCTCACTTATCTATCTTGCTAAATACCTAGCTAGCTGGCTAGCCAGCTGAATTAACTAGGTACATTGAACAGCTAGTCTTCTGGTTAGCATGCTGACTTATCTAGTTAGCTACCTATGTAGCAATCTGGCTAGACAGCTGACTAAACTAGCTTTCTTAACCAGCTAGCCAGTTCGGTAGCCAGTTGACTTAACGCGTTGACATCATTAGCTAGGCAGGTAGCTATCTAGCTGACTTAACTATCTAGATAAGTGCCTTGCGAGTTGGCCAGCCAGTTCTTTAATCTAGCTGAATTAACCAGCTAACCAGCTAGCTAGCTAACTGCTGTAACTAGCTCACTACAAATCTAGCCAGCTGTCTAGCCAGCTGACTTAACTAGCTGGCTTAACTAGCTAGCTATCTAGATAGCCAGCTGACTTGTATAGTTATCTAACTAGCAAGCTACCTAGCTAGCCAGCTGACTTAAATTGGCAGGTAACTAGCTAGATTCCTAGCTAATAAGCTGACTTAAAATTTTTTTTTTTTTTTTTTGAGTTGGAGTCTCACTCTGTCGCCCAGACTGGAGTGCAGTGGCCGCTCCCGGCCACCACAATCTCGCCTGCTGGGCTCCGGCGATCCTTCCGCCTCAGCCTTCCAAGTAGCTGGAATTACAGGCATGCGCTACCACGCCCGGCTGATTTTTTGATTTATTGTAGAGATGAGGTCTCGCTGCCCAGGCGGGTCTCGAACCCGCGGGCTCAGGCAATCCACTCACCTCAGCCTCCCAAAGGCGCGGGATTACAGGCTGAGCCACCGAGCCCGGCTTGACTTAAATATTTAGCTGACTAGTTTGCTAGCTGCTTTAACCAGCTGGCTAACTAGTTAGCTTACATGTTATATAACGTGTTGGCTATGCGACTTAATTATCTGACTTAACTCGTTAGCTAACGAGCTAGCTAGCTGACACAACCAGCTGACTTAACTCATTAGCAAACTAGCTAGCTATTTGACAAATCCAGCTGACTTAACTAGTTAGCTAGCTGTCTTAACTACCTGAATTAAATAGTTAGCTAACTATTTAACTAGCTCAATAACTAGGTGATTTAATATTTAGCTAACAAGTTAGGTAGCAGACTTAAGTATCTGACTTAAATAGTTAGCTTTGTAGTGAGCTAGCTGACTTAGCTAGCTAGCTAGTTAGCTAGCTGACTTAGGTAGTTGACTTAACTCATTGGATAACGAGATAGCTTGCTGACTTAATGAGTTGGTTAATGAGTTAGCTAACTGTTTTAACTCGTTGGTAAATGAGTTAACTAGCTGTCTTAACTAGTTGGTTAAGGACTTAGTAAGGTGACTTAAATTTTTGGCTGATGAGTAGGCGGACTTCTTAGCTTGTTTAACACATAGGCTGACTACTCGACCGAATTGTTAGCTGGCTTAGCAAGTCAGCCGACTATTTGGCCGACTAGTTAGCTGGGTTAACTAGCTGACTAACGAGTTGCGCCCACTAGTCAGCAAGGTTAACTTATTGCCTGCTGGTCTGCTGACCATGCTAGTCTGCCTACTAGGTTAGCTAACTTGTCGGCCGACTATTTAGATGATCTAACTTGTCAGCTTAAAAGTTGGTCGACTAGTTGACCGATCAGTTAGGTGACTTATCTAGTTGGCCGGCTAGTTGGCAGACCGGTTAGCTCACTTAACTAGTCGGCCAGCGAGTGAGCCGACAGGTGAGTTGGCTTATCTTGTTTGCCTGTGAGTGAGCCGACTGGTTAGCTGACTTAATTAGTCAGCCAGAGAGTGAGCTCACTGGTCAGCCAAATTTAGTTGGCAGGTGAGTGAGCTGGCTAGTCAGAAGAATTCAAAAGTCGGCTGGCTAGTGAGCCGACAGGTGAGCCGACTTAACTAATTGGCTGGCTTGTGAGCTGATGAGTGAGTTGCCTTAACTAGTCAGCCAGCAAATGAGCCAACTGGTGAACTGACTTAACTAGTCAGCTGATGAGCAAGGATACTAGTTAGCTACCTGTTGGCTTGCAAGCGAGCCAACTAATTTAATGAATTGTAGACAAGCAAGGGAGCTGACTAGTTAGCTTTCCTGATAGAGCATGAGCAAGCCCACTAATTAGCTGACCAGCTCGCTGATTTGCTAGTCGACTAGATAGCTAATTAATTCGCTAATTTGCTAGCTGAATTAACTAGTTAGCTGACTAGCT
>NW_007148020.1:0-832 GCF_000164805.1 Carlito syrichta | reverse complement strand
TTAATTAGCTGACTTTGCTAGCTGACTTAACTACTTAGCTAGTTGACTTAACTGACTGGCTTAAGTAGTTAGCTAGCTGACTTAACTACTGAATTAAATGTGTAGCTAACTATTTAACTAGCTGAATAACTAGCTGACTTAACTAATTAGCTAACTACTTAGGTAGCAGACTTAAGTTGCTGACTTTAAAAGCTAGCTAATTAGTTAGCCATTGAGCTTGATAACTAATTAGCTAGCTGCCTAGCTAACTGAGTTAACTTGTTAGCTGTTTAGCTAGAAGACTTAGCTGGCTTAAATAGTTGCTAACGAGATAGCTAGCTGATTTAAAGAGTTGGTTGACGAGTTATCTGTTTTGACTAGTTGGTAAACGAGTAAATTAGCTGTCATAACTAGTTGGTTAATGAGTTAACCAGGTGACAAACTTGTTGGCTGACTAGTCAGCCAAAAAGTTAGCTGGTTTAACTCATTGACTGACTACTCAGCAGACTTGTTAGCTGGCTTAACAAGTTGGCAAATATATCCGCCGACAAGTTAGCTGGGTCTACTAGTTGACTGATGAATTGGCCCACTAGTTAGCTCGGTTAACTAGTTGTCATGCTGGTTTGCTGAACTAACTAGTTGGCCGATTAGTTGGCAAACTTTTTACCTGTCCTAACTAGTTGGCTGACAAGTTAGCTGAACTAACTTTTCAGCTGACAGGTTGACTGATTAATCAGCAGATTGGTTAGCTGATTCAACTAGATGGCTGGCTAATAGGCTGACCAATTAACTGTCTTTAATAGTTGGTCTGCGAGTGAGCCAAGTAAGCTGAATTAACTAGTCGGTCGGTGAG
>NW_007148019.1:0-3872 GCF_000164805.1 Carlito syrichta | reverse complement strand
AGTCTCTGGGTTACCAATCACTGAAGAAAACCAGTAACTGTGACACCCATTATGAAATAGTCCCAATCACTGGAACAACTATTACAGAGGTGAACCAGTCACGGGGACACCCATCACAGATGAGAGCAATTCACTGGGCCCCCATCTCAAAGGCGGTACAGTCACTGAGGAACCTATCACAGAAGAGCTCAAGTCACAGTGACACCTATCACAGAGGACAGGCAATCACTGTGACACCCATCAGGAGGAGGCTCATTCACAGAGGCACTCAACACCATGAAGCACTATTCACTGGAGTAAGCCTCATAGAGTATACCTAGTCACAGGGGCAACCATAAGAAGTAGAACTAATCACTGTGGCACTAATTATAAAAGGAGTGACTGTCACTGTGTTAACCTTCACGATGGAGGCACAGTCACTGGGGTGCACCAATTACAGAATAAGACTAGTCATGTTGTCACCCATCATAAGGGTAGAATATTTCTGGAACACACATCAAAGTGAAGGCCAGGCAATGGTGCACCCATAACAGATAAGGGTCAATCAATGGGGCACCAAACAAGGATGAGGGACAGTCAGTGAATCACCATTCACAGAGAAGGGCAAGTAACGAGGACATCCATTACACAGGGCGGTGAGTCACCCATTTTGGAGGAGGATCATTTACTGGTATACCCATTACGGAGGTGGACTAATCACTGGAGTATCATTTAAAAAGAATAGCCTGGAGACTCCCATTGCAGAGGAAAACTGGATACTGGAGCAGCTAATATAGAGATGGAAAAGCCACTGTGGCACGCACCACAGAAGGTTAATCACAAAGGTACACATTACAGAATAGAATCACCAGGGGAACCATCACAGAGGAAAGCCAATTATGGAGCTATTCATCACAGAGGAAGCCTAGTCACTGGGACAAACATTACATTATAGGGCCTGTCTCTGGTGCGCCCATCACAGAGAAGGCCTGTCACAGAGGATGAAGTAATGTCACCATGACTCCCCCTCCCCTGTAATGAGATTCCAACTGACTGGCCTTTCTCCATGTGTTGGCTGCCCCAGTCACAGGGGAAACCATCACAGAAGGGGGCCAGGCACTGAGGAATGAGTCAAAGATGAATGACTATCACTGCAGCACTTATTATATAGGACTGACAGTCACTGGGACATCCATCACAGATAAGAGCCAGTTACTGGGGAACCCATCACAGAGGAGGACTTGTTACTTGGGCAAGCATCACAGAGGAAGGCTAGTCATTGAGGAAAACATCACAGAGGAGGGCTAGTCACTAATGCACTTATCAAAGAGGAAGGCCAGTCACTGAGGCACCCATCACTGAGAAGGAGTAGTCTCTGGGGTACCCATTGGATGGAGCCCAGTCACTGGGGCACCCATCACATTTGAGGGTTAGTCACTTGGTCACCCATTAAAGATAAGACTCAACAACTGAGACATCTTTCACAAAGGAGTGCCAATCACTGAGGCACCCAGCACAAAGGAGACCCAGTCACTGGGACAGCCATCACAGAAAAGGTCCATTTATGGGACACCCATAAAAGGAGAGACACTTCAAAATCCATCACAGAGGTGGACTAGTCATGTGGGCGTCCCTCACAAAAGAAGGCTAGGTAGTGTGATGCCAATAAGAGAGGATGGGTAGACACTGAGGAACACATCACATAGGAGAACTAGTATTGTGGACACTTATCAGAGAGGAAAACTAGTCACTGAGGCAACCATCACTGGGGCACCCATTATGGATGAGGGTCAGTCACTGGGGCACCCATCACAAAGGAGGAGCAGACACAAGAGCTCACAACACAGAGGAAGGCAAGTTACTCATGTATCCATTTTGAGAAAGGTCAATCTCTAGGTCACCAATCACAGATGGCTAGTCATTGAGCATCCATTATGAAGGAGGACCAATCATTTTGACTCCCATTTCAGAAGAGACCCAGTCATTGTGGCACTCATTATGAAAAAGGAACAGTCAAAGGGGACACCCCCACAGGGGGAATGAAAACTTATCACTGGAAAAGAAGAGAGTGATCCACTTGGAAAACAAACACAGATGAGAACCAGTCACTGGGCAAACCATCACAGATGAGAGCCAGTCATTGGGCCAACTATCACAGAGGACAGCCAGTCATTGGGAGACCCATCACAAAGCAGATTCAGTCACTGAGACACTCATCACAGTGGTGGTGCAGTCTCTGGAGTACACATCACAGTTCAGGGCCAGGTACTGGTGCATCAAAGCAGATGCAGGCTCTGGAGTTCTGATCACAGAGCAGTATAGTCAATGACACAAGAAACAAAGAGTAGGAACAGTCACTGAGGCATTCATTATAAAGGATGGACAATCCTAGGGACAGCCATCACAGAAAAGGGCCAGTCACTGGGGCAGCCATCACAAAAGGAGAGATGTCACTGGGGCACACATGACAGAAAAGTACCAGGCACTGTGGAATCCTTTACAGAGGGGGGTTTGTCATGGAGGCAAACCTCACAAGAAGGGTTAGTCACTGGGACTCCCATCACAAAAGAGGACCTGTCACTGAGACATCTATCACATAAGAGGGCTAGTCACTGGGGTACCCATTACAGAGGAGGGTCATTAACTGAAGCACACTTCACAGATGAAGTCCAGTCACTGGGACACAAATTAGGAAGGACTTAGTAGCCGTGTCTTCAATACCAGAGGAGGGTCAGTAACTGGGCCTGACATCACAGAGGAGGCAAAATCAGTATGGTACCCATCACAGCGGAGGATCAGTCAGTATAAAATATTTTACTGAGGACAGCCAATCACTGAGGCACTTATTGCAGGCCTAGTCACTGGGACACTAATTATGAAGTATGCCTAGTTACAGTAACACCCATCACAGAGGAGGGTTAGTAACTGGGGCACTTAATTTGGATGGGGGCCAGTCACTTGGGCACAATAACAGAAGAAACGCAGAAAATGCAACAAATGGAGCCTCTCATTTGGAGGAGGTCCAGGCACTGTGACACTAATCACAGTGGAGGACCTTTCACTTGGGCACCCATTATGAAGAAGTCCTTGTAAGTGGGGTATCCATCACAGAGGTGAGCTAGTCACTGTGACAACCAATATGGAAGAAGGCTAATCACTTGTGCACCAATCACAGACTAGTCCCAGTTACTAAAGCACTCAATATAGAGGAAGCCCAGTTACTGGGTCACCCCTCATAGGGGAGTGTTAGTCACTCTGGTACTCATCACAGAGGAGGTCGGATCACTAGGGCACCCACAATAGAGAAAGGCAATTCAACTAAACACCCATCATAGAGGAGGGCTTGCCATTGGTGCACACGTCATATCTAAAGTTCAGAAGCTTGAACACCATCACAGCGGAGGCAAAATCACTGTTGCACACATTATAAAGGAGGCCCAACTACTGGGACACCAGTCACGAAGGAAGGCCAGTCATTAGGGCACCCATTATAGAGGAGTTCTAGTAAGTGGGATATCCATCACAGAGGAGGGCTTCTCCATGGGGCAACCAATATAGAGGAGGGTCAGTCACTGGTGAACCAACCACAGATGAGTCCCAGACACTGGGGGCACCCATTATGGAGGAGGCCCAATTACTGAGACACTCATTACAGTGGAGAGCTAGTCACATTGGCACCCATCACTGAAAAGGGCCAGTAATTCATACACTATCACAAAGGAAGGATTTTCACTGAGGCACCCATTGTGATGAAGGCCCAACAGTGGAACAACCATTGCAGTGGAGGTCTAGTCACTAAGATACACATTACGGAGTAAGGCCAGTCACTTTGGCAAAAATGACTGAGGAGGCACAGTCACTTTACCAAAGGAGGGTAAGTCACTAGTGCTCCA
>NW_007148018.1:0-1230 GCF_000164805.1 Carlito syrichta | reverse complement strand
AGGTCTAGTAACTGTGGCATGCATAAAAGAAGAGGATCAGTCACTGAAGCGACCAAAGCAAAGGAGGACCTGTTATCTGTGCTCCTATTTGGAGGAACTCAGTCACTAGGGTTCAAATCACAGAGGATGACCAGTCACTGGAACAGTCATCAGAGGAGGAAAAATCAGTTTGGTGCCCATTGCAACAGAGGATCATTCACTGGAATATTTTTAAAAGAGGAGAGCCATTCACTGGGACACTCATTGCAGTAGAGGCACTGTCCCTGAGGCATCTATCACAGAGGAGAGCCAGTCAATTGGAAATCCATCAAAACTGGGACTCGTCACTTGGGCACCTATTATTGAAGAGGACAGGTAGGACACCCATCACAGAAGAGGGCGAGTCATTGGGGCAACAGTCACAGAGGAGGAGCATTCACTCAGGAATCCATCACAGAGGAAAGACAGTCACTGGATCACCCATATGAGAGGAGGGTCAATCACTGAGGAATCCTTCACAGAAGTGGAAACAGCAAGGTTGTGTTCCACACAGAGAAGGGCTACGCACTGATACACCCAAAACATAGAAAGGATAGTCACTGTGACACCCATCACAGAGGTGAACCAGTCATTAGGAAAACCATCAGATAGAACTAGTCACTGGGACACCCTTGAGAGAGGAGAGACAATCACTGGGACATGAATTATGTTAGAGGCCCCATAATTGAACAACCACCACAGAGGGGGCTTGTCACTGGGGCACCCAATTTGGATAAGAGCATTTAACTTGGACACCCACCACAGAGGAGAGTCCTTAATTCGAGCAGATATCACAAATCCAGTAAGTGAGATACAAACATTAAAGGAGGTTCATTCACTGGACACCCATTGCAGAGGAAGCACAGTCATTGGAACACCCATAAATGGGAGTACCAATCATTGTGTCAACAATATGGAGAAGACCCCGTCACTGGGGCACAGATCACAGAGAAAGGCCACTCATTGTTCACACATCAAAGAGTAGAGCAATTCACTGGGGAACACATTTGGAGGTGAACCAGACACGGATTGCTCATCACAGGCTAGTCACTGGGGTCCTAATATTGTAGGATGACTAGTCCCTTGGACAACAATTAAAATGTGGGCCACACTTGGAGGGCAGTCATGGGGACATCCATCACAAAGGAGAGCTAGTCACTGGGACACCCATTTTTTAGTAGGTTAATTAAGTGTTACACCCATCACAGAGGG
>NW_007148017.1:0-10476 GCF_000164805.1 Carlito syrichta | reverse complement strand
ATTCACTTTTTGGTATTTTTTGTCTTCTCTGTCCCAGATTTGGGCTTTTATTTTGTTGATCTGGATTCTTCTGGTGAAGTTAGGGTTTTGGTGGCCTTGCTTTTCTAGCTTCCTTGGGTGACTTGATAGGTTGTTAACTTGTGATCTTTCCATTTTCTCATGTGTGTTTGTAGAGATATGCATTCCCCTCTTACTACTGATTTCATGGCATCCCACAGGTTTTGGTAAGATGTGTCTTCATATTCATTTGTTTCCAGGTATCTTTTAAACTCTGTTTTGATTTCCATGTTGAACCAGGAGTTGCTTAGCATCATGCTGTTTAGTGTCCATGTCTTTGTGGGTTTTGGGGGAACTTTGTTGGTGTTGATATTTATTTTTATTCCACTGTGATTGAGAAGGTGCATGGCAGAATTTCAATTTTATGAAATATGTTTATGCTGATTTATGGTCAAGGATGTGGTCAATCTTAGAGTACCTTCCATGTGGTGATGAGTAGAGTGTATATTCTGTGGTCATTGGGTGCGGTGTTCTGTATGTATCAATTAAGTCCATTTGGCCAAGAGTCACATTAAGGTTCCAGATCTCTTTGCTGATATTTTGTCTTGATGAAATGTTTAGGGTTGTGAGTGGGGTATTAAAGTCCCCAGCTATGATAGTGTTAGAGTCAATATCTTTTATAAGTTTGCCTAGCAGTTGCTTTATGAAAGTTGGTGCTCCTATGTTGGGTGAATATATGTTTAGGATGGATATCAAATAATTTTATTCCTTTCTTTTTGGCCCTGCATATTTTACTTTAAATAGTCACAAAACAAAGAATGAGAATAAAACAAATGTTCTAATAAAATAGTATGGTAATCATGTTCTATTGCTCATTGCAAATTTTGTTTGTATCCTTTTCATTTAGGAAACACACCATGATATTGTCATTAGAAATCATAGTTTCTTGCCTTAATTTTCTTTGTCTCATTTCAAGTGCGGAACTTTTCTATTGATGTCTACCAGAAATCAGTGAAATGTTCAACTATCCTAAGTGATATACTTCTCCATGAGAAGAAAGGAGCATTGGTTTATGAGCTTACATTCCCAAACATTTACACAATTTTATATAAATTATATATATTTAGGTAATTAAAAAACCATCCATATCACTAATGTTTTACTAAGTTATTTCCTTAGCTCCAAATACATAACCACTAGGGACAACCTGTGTTGGAGGCAGTAAAAAACAAATGCAAGTGATTTTTAAAAGACATTTTACAATTTAACAATAAAATGCCAATTTTTTGGACTATGCAGTTTTAACATACATTTAAAGGCTTCTTTTCTCCTAAAAAATCAGACAAAATATTAAAGAAAATTTGTCTAGATGTTAACTTTTGTGCCTCTTCAGAAGACCATAAAGACTAGGCTGTCTGGGTGGACACCACACCCAACACTGCAGCACCTAAGACATCCAGCACTGGCAGTGCCTCATGGTTCGCAGTCTGGTTGTTAAAAGAGGTTTGCCTTAGGGGATTGGAAGCATCACCCCCTTGCTGCCTCTCTGGCATGCTTCTCTGCACACTGAGATATCCTGAGGGTGAGCTGTGCAGGGAAAACAATGTGGGTGATGGAGAAACAGACATGGAGCTGGAGTCCAGTTTCTCTCTCCACTTTCTTTTCCTTGTTAAGTTCCAGAGTTGGCATGGATGATCTGACCCATTTTCTTGCTTCTGGGCAGTGGTGAAATCCATCTATGGGTTTCTATCTCCTTTTAACTTCTAGAAGCAGGAATACAATCAGCTCTTGTGAAGTTTATAGGGATTTATATTACTGCTATTATTTAGTATGACTAGGAGCGGGATGACACCTCCATAGAGCCCCACTTTCTCTCATATCTTTCCATTTTTATGAAGACTCAGGCAGAGAGGACTAAGCAATGCCCTAATACAGCTTTCCTTGACCCCCAATGCTATGTATCCTAACACTGTGTTTTTCGTTTTGTTAAGTTTTCAAGCAAAGCTTACACTGAAAAGAAAGGGAGACATGCCAGAGCTGGCATGGGCAAAATAAACCATCCGGCTTTTGTTTTTGTTTTTGAGTCAGTTTTACTCTGTCACCCAGGCTGGTCTTCAGAAGTATGATCACAGCTCAGCACAGCCTCAGACTCCTGGGCTCAAGTGATCCTTCCATCTCAGCCTCCTGAGTAGCTACAGCTATAGGTGCCCTCTGCCACACCCAGCTTAATTTTTTATTATTGTACAGATGAGGGCTCACTGTGTTGCCCAAGGTTGTCTTGAACTCCTGGGCCCAAGTAATCCTCCAGCCTCAGCTTTTCAAAGTGCTGGGTTACAGGCATGAGTTATCCTACCTGGCTTGCCTTTTTCTCTCTGTACTTATTTCTCTCCTCTACTGAACACCTAGGGCCTCCTTACAGACAGGAAAATGATAGCACAGGCCTGGCCTGAAGCAGGTACTCAGCAGTTGTGTGGCAACAAATAAGGTAACATTCCTTGGTTACTTGGGTGTTGAAGGCTTTGTGCTCAACCCTATTACTGCTTGGACAAAAGGGGTTCAGATGCGGGGGAAGGAGAGCCCAGTGTGATGACATAAAGGGGCCTCTGAAAGGAATAGGTGAGAAAATGATACAGGGGTGCCTCTGCCAAGACAAACACTGAACTAGAGGTGTTTATGAGAAGGGAACATGCGTCCTCTTTCTCCCTCCATCACAGGCTCTGCTCTGAACAGGGTACCCTGGACTCAGAGTTGATGACCAACAACAGCAGACAAGAGAATGGAATGACGTTCATCCAAATTGTGACAGAAAAGGGAAGGTGACAGACATTGAGGAGTTGGTAATATGGCTAAGGATTACTGGGTCAGTGGGCAAATCCCAGGAGAAGAGTTTGTGTGTGAAAATTTATAAGCCGGGCTCAGTGGCTCAACCTGTAATCCGGTGCCTTCGGAGGCTGAGGTGAGTGGATTGCCTGAGCCCGCAGGTTCGAGACCCACCTGGGCAACTTGGTGAGACCTCATCTCTAAAGTAAATTAAAAAATTAGCCGGGCGTGGTAGCGCGTGGCTGTAGTTCCAACTACTTGGAAGGCTGAGGCGGAAGGATCACCGGAGCCCAGCAGGTCGAGGCTGCACTCCAGTCTGGGCAACAGTGAGACTTCAACTCAAAAAAAAAAAAAAAAAAAAAGGAAAAAGAAAATATATAAAAAGACAGCTAAGAGTTCAGATCATCTGTATCGATAACTATGTGCAAAACCCTCCCAAATAGTGGGAACACTGGTCCTCCTTCCCAATTCTTCAACTATACATTCAGCACTTACCACATATGGAATGAATGATTATTTTTGTGATTACAAGTGGTGCTCCTTGTACTTTCTTTTCAGCTATCATCCTTCCGACATACCGCACATATCTCCTCTGCAAAGCAAAAGAAACTTCAATTTAAGTGGAGATGTAAAGTCTAAAATCGGCATTCCAACTTTTTAAAAATTATTTTTTTGAATTAATTTTAAAGATGTGGGGTACAATTCAGGATTATGTAGATAAGTGGTGAGTATACAGGTAAAGTTTGGGACTCCTTTTGGTTTCTGTGTGTGTTGCTTGTTTTGTTTTGTTTTTACATAGAGCTTGAAAAAGGCACTAAGTAATAAAAGAATCAATTACATTTACTGGGTGCCATTCCATACTAGGCATCTTTATGGGTGCTACCTCACACTAAGTATCTACCCTGGGGGAAAAACTACTGAAATAAATGCTATGGGAAAGTAACAAGGGCAAAGCCAGGTATTGCTGATAGGCTGCTTATGATTGAGAGGACAACTAATCAGAACTAACAAGAAACAATCACAGTGTGGGGGTAGAAGCTTAGTTGTGGCTTAGTCAGGGGAAGGTCTGGGCTTTGTTGGAGAGTCCTCCTGGACATGGAAGAATGATGTATGTGAAGATGTAAGATGAAGACCCCCATATGTCTGTAGTAGATGACTCTTCTTGTTCCTGCCTGCTAGATTTCCTTCACTTTCCATTTCTTCAATTCTGTTTTCACAAGAAAGCCCTGGACTCATCTTAGCCTTGATCTTTCCCTGGGCAAGCTGTTTACAATGGCTCTTCTTCAATCTTTCTTCAATAAGTTAAAGATTTCCTGTATTTTCTCTACTGGTGGGAAAATGTTCATAAAAATAACTGCCATTCTGGCCATTTTCCTGAAAGGGTGGGTCATTAGGAGGGCTCCTGCAAGTTCTGAACTTAGGGGTGAATGAAATGCTGTCCATGGAAAGGCCCACTTGCAAGGTCCTAGTGTGATGGTGTCTGAAAATTACCACCAGACACAGAGGGCATTCTGTCCTGGGGCCTCGCCTAACACAGCTCTCACACCTGCAACTGAGTCATTGTGTTACTAGGCCAGGGGTCAGAAGAGAATCCATTGCAGCTTAGGGTTTGCCCATTCTCGACTAAAGCCAAGGAAACTCTACAGGCCTGCAGAGGACAAGGGGAAGGGGAGTTGCCTGGGAAGAGTTGGGAAAGGAGCTGCAGCTAGCTTCCCCTTAGCTCCTGCCACCAGATTCTCCACCTCCCACAAAAGCTGTAACCCATCACAGCCCACAAATTGTTTTGCTGTTATACATCTTCTGGTACAGCTTCAAGCACAAGGTCTTATAGCAGAAATTAACATAACCAATACATAGGAAGCATCCATTGCACACAAAGATGATATCATGAGAAGAGATGAGACACACTGGGATGCAAAGTATGGAAAGATGAGTAAACCATGGGCAGTGCTTTCAGAGGATACAGAAATTGCCACTTCAGAGAGTTAGAGAATCATGGAGTGTCTCTTAGCTTCTAAGGAAAACACAAACGGCTATAAGACCTGTCAAAGCAAGAGACTATTTCAGGCCAGGAAAGGAAAGGTACTCCAGGAAAAGGGGCCTCCATAAGCAATGTCATGAGGATGTAAAGTGTGTGCACAGGCTGGGAAACAGCACAGTCTAAACTGTCAGATAGTGGGGTGTATGAATGCACATCGTGAAAGAAAAAGTTGGAACAATTAGACTAAAACATCTTCAACTTCAAGATTTGAGTGACAGGTGAAAACATTCAGTTTCCTGCTACTGGGAGTGAGGAGGGTGCAATATGAATATTGAGCATGGAAATGGCATGATTAGAGCTGGACTTTAGTCATTCATATATTATTTTAACTTAGGGAGTATGGCTATCATCACTTTGTTTTGTTATGGCTTAGGTGTGGGAGAAAAGCATCAGTAGATGAGGTTAAGTTTTTTGATGCAAATTAAAGGTCTAGGGCAGTAGTTGCATTCAAGTCTTCGAACGGGGCCGGGGTACTTACTCAATTCTCAGCACTTCACTTAAAAAAAAAAAGGGCATTCACTACCACACCCAAATCTCTGTAAGAATTCCCAAACAGCTTTCAATTCTGTTTGAGGGGCAATGAAGAAAAGACAATAGAAAGGAGAAGCTATGCAGAGCATGGGAAATAATGGGCTTCAGGTCTCACAGATCGAGTTTTGAGCCCTTGGTTCAAAAGTTAATTTCTCTGAACCTCAATTTCCCAGTTTCTAAAATGAGAATCATAGTAATGCCTAAAGCTATTAGAATGAGTCAACATCTGGAATGTTGTACACACTATAGGATCAGTGTTCTGGTTTGTGCAATAAACAAGTTACAAATAAAAAGAGGAGGTAAAAACCTATAAATTAAAAGAGATTTAGCAACTCAGTAAAATGTGTGGCCACTGGATTGTGATTTAAACAAACTGAATTTTAAGAGGCTTTAAGACAATTTGAAAATTTAAACATAAACTTAGAATTGATATTATGGTATTTTTAAGGTATATCATTTTTTAGATATGATAAAATATATTTAGGTTTTTTGTGATTAGAATACTTATATTTGAATGTCACACTGAAACATGTGGAACAAAATGATATGAAGACTGAAACATTCTTTAAAAAACTCCTCAGGTTTAGAGAAAACAAGAGTGGAGAGTGGGGTTGTGGTGTTGGCAGAGTGGGAAGGGAATGGATAAACATGGTTGATTGTTTGCTGAAATGATTATTGAAGTGGTTTGATGACTAACATGGGATTTATTGTACAATTCTCTTTTTATATATATTTGAAAATCATCATGGAAAGGGTTTTAAAATAAAACAGGGTAAGAAACATATATTTCATGTGGGTTTTACGAGTATTAAATAAGGTGTTTGTCAAGGTACAATACTGTCTGGTGTAAAATCAGGTTTTAAAAGTGCTTTTTTCCCCCTCTTTTTTTTTTTCAGAATAGATGCCCCTGTGTGCATGTACATGTACACATACACACACACACACACACACACACACACACACACACACACACACACACAGCAAGGCACATTCACAGGGGATTTATCCCAAAATGATCTTTGTGATGTTCTGTCAGGCTGTGTTACCCTAGTAGGAATTTAGGAAAGACTTTGGTCCTCTTTACAGGGAAATCAAAGGCTGTTGACTTTAGATGATCATCAAGTGCATAAAACCTTAGGCACGAGACTTTCCTACTTTGAGGTCATCAACTCCTGAAGTCACTGAACAGTAACTGACATGAAATGGGATGCCAGCAGGATGCTCTGAGAAGAACCCAGATCCCACAGAACATGGGCAGCACCCAAGGTATTACTCTTTGCCTCAAGGAGGATCAACTCCTGTTTTGGAGTGCTCAAGGGCTGCTGCCTAACCACCAAAAGGGAAAAGTCCAGAGTGAAGCCAAGTAGTAGGTGCCAGTATTAACCCACCCCCACAAAAAGTCCCCTTTTAGAAAGAAGCTTACCTGAGAAGGAGATTCTACACCCTGATACTCAGTGCCTTTGGATTCATCTGTCCAATGTTTTGCAAAGTAAGCAAGGCTCTCCTATAAAAAAAAACAAAACAAATGGGGGAGGGGGAAAATCTAGCCATGGTTCATCTGCACTTTTCCCTTTCCTGTATCAGACAACCTTAAAGTTTCTGAGGGCACACGGCTTTCTTAAGTAGCAGTCTTTCAGCAGTGGCTACCCAAATACACTTAAAAATCCATATCAAAGATACCTCTCATTCAATGACTTATAAAAACATACATGTTAGAACTGGAAAGACTTTGGAGATCACCTGGTCCAACCCTTCTTTCCATTTTACAAATGGAAAGATTCAGACCAAAAGAAAACAAGTCAGTTAGAGGCAGCACAGGCCTGAACACAGGTCCCTGGCTCTCAGTGTAGGGCCTTGGATCAATGGCTTTCAAATTTTTGTTTTTTAAACTACAATCTGCTTTAATAAACCTAGTAGACACACACACACACACACACATACACACACACACACACACACACACACACACCCATCCCCAAACATTTCTTTTTGTATTTTCTATTCTACTCTATTTTATTTAAAAGACACTAGTCATAACCTAGTAACTTGATTTTACAACTCACTGGTAGGTCATGACCGAAGCTTGTAAAGCATTGTCCTAGAACATCCAATTTCAAATCTGTGTCCCAATTTTGAAAAACTGAAGGTGGTAGAATTAGAGTGCTGGGCATTGTGCATGGCCCACTGCTTGTCTTCCCTAGACTGCAGCCAGGCAATGTAAGCAGTACTGATGGGAATGTGATCAAAGTTGTAACCTCTTAGCAAGATCACGGCAGAAAGGTTTTATAGGTTTAAGAAGTAATGACAGCCCACTTTGTCTTTTTAGATATTTCCAGAGGTCACTGACACCATCGACTGTGAAAAAATTTATATTCTGGAAAGACTTTGATCTGAGTTGGGAAATCCTTTTGTCTATGTAGCAATTCTAATGATGTCCAGGGTCCTTTGGAGAACTTATCTAATTAACCTTGATATTATTCTCATGAGGAACAAAGATGTCATGGTACCAGTGGGAGGAAGAGCAGGACCAGGACTCAGATGAGGTGAGCGAAGCATCTTGATTACTGAGTATATTTTGCATCTGTGTAACACGGCTTTGCTCACCACATAAGGTGTGGTGACTTATAAAAAAAAGTCTATCATAGACTTTTTTGCATTATTTAAAAAATATTGCATTCAGAACTATTTTTTCTAAACTTCTGTTGTTTTTGGTATTCCCTTGAATTTTGTGCTTCACTGTCTTCACCCTACTCCTGGCCCAAAGTAAGAGGTTTTTAAGCCAGTTACTAACCAGTGCTTGTTAAACAAGGAAATATCAAAACCAGAAATTCTACAAGCCTCTTCTCCTATGACAGTTTTGCTTATGGACCATGACTTAAAGAACCATCTTAATACCTTACCAGTGATGTTTCAGAATTGGCAATTTCATTTGCATGAGGCAAAGTTTGTAGTAACATCTCTCCTACCTTTGCAGATGAGACCATTCCACTAGCAATAAGGCAGATACAAACCACTATTCCAGTTTGTCCTAGAAAAGAAGTGAGTTCAAGAAACTATTGTTCATGGTTGTACTTGGTATAAAAATACACTAAAAAATATTTAAAGATTTCATTTTGAATTGGTTTTCTTCTGATCTGGATGTGCTTGTTCAAAACAATTCAATTCTGAAGTAGCCAACTATGTTTCATTTCTCTGTGGCTGTACCTTGAATTTGATGTTTAACTGTCAGCACTATTCACACGTGCATTTTAAAAAATAACTAGTGCTGGGGTTTACAGCAATAGGCAGAGGCAGTCAGCTCCACGCTAGGACCCTAAAGCTCTATCACTACTTATTAAAAACTAATCACACTCCCTATTTTTCTAACAAACATAAATAAAAGTAGTGCCCATAAATGATAAAACAGGGCCAGAACCCCAAACATCATCTACCAACTGCAATTTATTCTTTCCATTTGTCTCAAGATATTTAAACTTCTATCTAAAAAGTTTTCAAACACATGAATATAGAGAACAACATAGTGAGCTCTCATATATGTTCTCCAGATTGTATAATTGTCAGTATTTGGCTTTATATGTGAAATTTTCTCTTCCCCCTGTCTTTTTTCCTCTTTCCCTCTCTCTTTCTCTCTCTTTTTTTCCCTAGATCTGCTGTGGCATTTTAAAGCAAAACCTTAACTTCTTGCTTCATATAATTTCAATCTCAAAATCTCTTATGTTTTATTCCAATTTATATTTTTGTCCTGCAATGCAAGATGTGAGGTTTTTAAAGAGTTGTGTCTTTTATTTCTACAACAATCTGTAGCTTCTGGTAGTCAATACACACTAAACTTAATCATTTTGTGTACTCAAAACTTACACTTTTTCTCTGAGATGTATAAACATTTTCTGTTCTATTTTGAAATAATAATCATATTAATAAACCACTGCACTGATTTGGCAATCCCCACTTTGAAAAGCAATATTCTGAGGTACTTGCAAAGAGGAACTCTGATTCCCCCTTGCTGTGATGCAGAAAAGCTCCTTGATAAAGGGGGCTTCTGACCATTCTTAGCCTTGTTTTCAGCTATATCAATTGTAAGTTTTCTATTTTGGAGGACACCTCTGGGACTCTGTAACTCTAATATTTTTCTCATTGAAAGTTACTTCTGCATAGTTTCTTTACCAATTATAGTTATACCATGAGCAGATTTATGTCCTTATGGTTGTGGATAAGTACTACTGCAGACATAGTAGATGTCTTGTCATCCAGTTAAGCAGGTAAAGCAGGGCGTTATAAAAAGATTAGATAATGTGCCATAAATATTTTTTACAAAAACTCCAAACATAGATGTACAGTCATTCATTGAATTTCTGAGCTTTGAAGCTCATTGAACATTGAGATTTAACGTTTCAAGAACCTCCCAAATGAAGCTCTTTCTCAAAAAAGCCAGGACCGATGAAGAAATCATTGCATCATTTATGATCATTTAGTGAAACTGAGGTGTGTAATCCTTCTAGATTTTACTATGAGAATTTTTCTGTCAGCATTTTGTAATTGTCTTGCTTGCATTTTATTCAGCTATAATGTTGGTTGCAGTCATTCAACTTTATTACCTCTTCCTGAAACATTCAATTACTCTTCATAAAATTAAAACTTTTTCTTCACTTTGACATTTGATAAATTTACATAATATGTTATTATTCTACATATAATGACAAGTAGCACTACAAAACATTGGTAGAAGCAGAAACACATAGACACACTAAAGTGAAATTTACTGGCTGTACATTTTCCACATGCCAATAGACACCAATCATCATGTTTAAAAGGGGAATTAACAACAATAGATAATCCACTCAGAAGGTTAAATGGACATCAATAAAACAGTTTCCATTATCCTGAAGTCAGCAGAAGTGTCTTTCATCTCTAAATATAATACAGTTCTTGACCTTCATAATGATAACAGCCAACACTTGGATAATGCTTTACAGATCTCATATAGTCTTTTTTTAAAAAATTGAGTCAGGGTCTCACTCTGTTGTCCAGGCTAGAGTGCAGTGGCATAATCATGGCTGACTGTAGCCGCAAATTCCTGGGATCAGGTG
>NW_007148016.1:0-7336 GCF_000164805.1 Carlito syrichta | reverse complement strand
GGGGGTGAGTGACAGTTTTAGCATCCTGAGATTGCATATCCCGGCTACAAGTCTCTCTGCCACTAAGTCTCTCTGCAGTGTGTGTGTGTGTGTGTGTGTGTGTGTGTGTGTTTGTGTGTTTTCATGCTGTCATCCATTTATATCTTACGTTATTTCTGTATCTTCAGCCCAGCAGATTTTGACAGGGCCACGTGGCTCAGTGCTAAAGAATTAAAAAGAAACATAATCAGACATCATGTGACTCCCCAGATTAACATTTTGGTTCAAATTTGCTCAAATTTCTTTATAAGCTATGAAGTGGTTGATCCTTAATTGACATGCAATCAGTAATTTGAAAATGTAAATGCCCTTCTTCATGAAAATGTATCTTTTCATATCTGGAATGAAATCTTAGGCCTTGAAGAAGTTTAATGACCCAGCCTGTAAGTTCAGTTTTTACTATTGACGCGAACTGCAATATGAATAGATTCTGGGGTTAAATTTATTTCAAATTCACCTGTGGCTTCTAGGAACAAATCTCCTTTACCCCATCTAATTTCCTCATTCTCAAATCTCTCCTTCTATGCCTTATGTTCACCATCAGAGATGTCATCTCTGCTGTCACACAGGATGAAGACACTGCAGGACTGAGGCATGGGCCCCATGCATCATGATACCAGATTGGGGCTTGGGCACTGTCTTCACATGGTGGCAGGGCTCTGGAGGGGGCTACAAATATAAATATAAGCCTATTAGCACCTTTCTTTCTGCTGAGGGCTCCTCTGCTACCTGCTCACAGACACTGCCTTGTGCCAACCAGGAATCTCTCCTTCCTTTCTCCACTTCAGTAGAATCTCATACATAGGAGATCTGAATTTCCTCAACCTTTATATGCTACTTAGGGTGAGAAATACACTAACAGGGTGAAGCATCCCTCTATGATCTGTTTCTCTTTTATTCAACACAGCCTAAAAAATGGTGGGGTGTGACCTACACCTGCTACAATGAGAAGATTTAGATAGATACAGTACAAAAGATACTCTGTAATGCTATGGAGGCTCCTGGGAGTAAATCTCATGAATCTCAGTCTCTGTGTCCTTGGTTTATGTGTTTTCTTTGTGTGTGAACACATGTTAATATGTATTTGTGCATATATATCTATATTTAATTTTTCATGACTCAATTTCATTGGTGGCTCTATCCGTAGTTGTTTTCAGTTCATTCTAATCTGGAACTAACAGATTAAAATCGATCATAGTGAGAAACAATGTGCAATCCCACATTTTTGGCATTGAATAGTTTCAATGAACTCCCCAAGCTATTACCTGATTAGTTTTTAAATGGTCATGTGTATGTTATGACTAATTTGGCCTGTTATGATATCCCTATTAGAAATTACATTTTAAATTATAGTGATGAATAGCTTAGCCTGTGGAAATAGTAATGCATACTGATTAAGTAACTATATGTTAATCTCAGTGTTTAGCAGCCTTTTGTGTTGGCATTCATTTCAAATTCAGTTTTGGTTTGTAAGTCTGCATCCCTTCAAGTTCATATAAATTCCTGATTCCCAATGACCTGTGTCATCTGATTACTTTTCTTTACTTGTCTTCCTTGTCCAGAAGTTAGAATGTGAAGCAAAGTTTCCATCTAACATGATGTTGGCTGTGAGTTTGGGATGTCAGCCCCACAAGGTGGCCGAGTTCTGGGGGGTAAGAAACAATTCCAGGAATATTAGCTCTGTTCTTTTCTATTCAGACCTACTATGCTTCTTGTGACAAACAGGAAGAAGGAGCCCTTTCATGATTTGTTCCCTTTTTATACAATCTGATCTGAAAAAGATAGAAATTTATCTATAGAACCTATGGTGAGAAGACTTAACCACAGTGTCAAAAACACTCTGTATTACCAAGGTTATGCCAGAGAATCCATTTTACAATGATCGACTTCTCTCTCCCAATCACTGTTGTATGTTTCTGTGTGTGTATGTGTGTACTGATAGAAGTATGTATGTATGTGTATACACACATTGATCCTCATTTGTTTTAAACTCACATGGTATTAGTGGCTTCCTTGAAGCTTTCTCCATTCTCTTCGGTTGGTAGCAGGCTAAGGGATTATAAAATTGTTAGATGAAACACATAATTTTAACTTACACTTTTGGGTCAAATAGCTATAGTTTTGCTAGACAGAAGCTTGCTAATCTTTAAATATTCATGTATATATCACTCTTTGAACCTGGGGTGTTGTTTTTAGTAGATATGAGGCTTTCACTTCTGAAAATATGAATACTTTGAGACTGTGGAAATAGTAATGTTTCCAGATTGAAATCAAGCTCTTTCATCGCCTAGTCCCAATATAGTGCAGCCTTTTATCGTGACATTTATTTCAAATTCACTTTCATTTGTAGGCACATATTCCTCTCATCCCATCTAAATTTCTGGCTCTAAAGTCTCCCCCCCATCGCCCTCTTACTTTCTCCATCATACTTGTCTTTTTTGCCCATCAGAGAGGGTCAAGCAACTGCAGCCCTGAGTCAGGGTCTCCATTCAATAGAATGGTGGGTTTAGGTTTGGAACACTAGCCTCACATGGTAGCAGAGCTCTTGGGGTGAGGAACACATTCAGGGCTATTAGCTTAATCTTTTCTGCTCAGGGCTCTCTTGATTCAATTTCACTTTTACTTCTTCCTCAATATGTTTTAAACTCACATTGCACTGATGTCATCATCATCAGAATTTTCTTCTGTCACTGCTGTTGGCTGAGGGCTAAGAGATTGTGAAAGTTAAAATAGCATTGATCCTCATTTTTTCCTTGTTATAGATTGCATAGCATTCACTCCCCTTATTTAAGTAATGAAAGTCAAATGCCTGTAACCAATGATGCAGTCTGTTTTGATATAGAGTCATTGCAGAAATATGGAGTTAAGAGAAGGGGATACTGGTATAGATATAATCTAGTATGACTGGCACCCTTATAAAAAAGGAAGGTTGGACACAGACACACACACAGGAAGAATGCAATTGGAAGAGAAAAGCAGAAATCTGGGAGATGTGTCTACACTCGTAAGAAATGTCAAAGATTGTCAGCAACCAGCACCAGCCAGCAAAGTTTCATGGGATAGATTCTTCCTTTCAACTCATAAAAGGCCAACTCTACCAAAACCTTGACTTCAAACTCCTAGGTTCTAGGACCATGAGATAATAAGTGTTTGTTGTCTAAGTCACTCAGTTTGTAATAATTAGTTAAAGCAGCCCGAGAAACTAGTACCGTCTAGTCTAATAGAGTCTCATACACAGGCAATCTGACCGTTTTCTAGAAGTTATGACTACCAGATAGGAGGATGACATTTGCTTCATAAAACCTATTCCTTTTCTACCCAATTAGCCCACAAAAGGAAAGGATGTCACATGCAGTAGCTGAAACTTCCAGGAGTTTAGAAACAGTGTCTACGAAACTCTGTATTTAATATCTATATTGTGATTGTTGGTCAAATGTATATATGTATGCATATATACAACCTTTCACTAATAACTCCATCCTAGGTTATTGAAGTCATTTCATTTGGGTTAGAGTTAAAAAAAATAAATTGTATGCAACCAAATACTATATGAATTCATAGACTCATTTTTTATTCAAATTAGCAACAATATCATTACAATTAATAAATCAGTTGATCTCTAAGAAAATTCACATGTAAATTAACTATTTGCAAACACGTATTTTATTTATCCCTAGAAATAATACCTTCTGTGATAAAAATGCAATTCTTAGGCCTGTAAAAACAATCTTAATGATTCAAGATTTAAGAGTATTTTTCTAATAATAAAACTAAACCCAATGTGGCAAAATTTATTTTGAAATTATCAGTTTTAGGTAACTATTTGTGAAAATATACATATAAATGTTTCATCCTATTCTCTTTGTTTGGGGGTACTTTAATCCACAGCAACAGGCCTTAGGAAAGAGAATCGCTCTGAGTTTCTGTCCTCTTTTCACCTACCCTTGGGAGAACCGTAAAGTGACTGTGGGTCATAAGATGCTTACTCTAGAGAGGGTCTGGACTCATACCCTGAAGAAGGAATGCTCACAGAATCCACAAAGAATCTGAACAGACAGATCTTGCTGGTTTCTCCACTCAGTCTATTAGTATTAGATCATACCGTTTAGATCAAGCACATTTTGACAGTTGTCCATACTTCAATCATGTCTGTCCAAAGCAACTTCATAAAAAGCTCCAGGGGACAGGGTTCAAAAAGCTTCCAGATAGCTGAGCATCTGGAGTGTACTGATAGGTGGCACACTTGAGGAGAGCAAGGAAGCTTTGTGCCCCTTCCCCATACCTCACTTAGACATCTTTCCATCTGTACCTTTTTAAATACACCTTATAATAACCCAGTAAATGCAAGCAAGTCTGTCCCTGATTTCTGTGAGCTACTCCAGCAAATTAATTGAACCAGAAGAAAGACTCATGGGAACCCCAACTTGAAGCTGGTGGGTCAGAAGTTCTGGAGGCAACAGGTGAGAATGCCGCAGGAGAGGGATCACCTCATGGAACTAAGTCCTCAACCTATGGGATCTGGCACAAGCTCTAAGTACAGAATACTGGATTTTAATTGCAGATTACTCAGCTGGATCTGATGCAGAATTGATTGCATGCTTGGTGTACAGTGAAAAATCTCCACACATTTGGCCAGAGATGGTTGTTGCTGAGTGAGAGAATGCAAAAAGCACTTTGAGTGCTTTTTCTTTTCTTTCTTTTCTTTTGAGTTGGGGGTCTCACTTTGTTGCCTAGACTGGGGTGCAGTGGTACAATCACAACTCACCAATTCTGGCAAACCTTCCACCGCAGTCCCCCCAGGTAACTAGAACTACATATGCATGCCATCTGGTCCAGCAAATTATTTTTATTTTTGTAGAAGTGAGGCCTCTCTATGTTGCCTAGGCTAGTCTTTAACTCCTGAGCTTGTCTACCCTTAGATAGGGTCAAGAAGCCTTTTCTACCCCTCAGATAGGGTCAAATGACTGCAGAATAGATGCAGTGGCTCTTTCTAATGTGATGGTGGGTGTGGGTTTGGGGCTCCAGTTTCACATGGTGGCAGAGCTCTGGATGGTAAGGGACAGATACAGGGCCCATTAGGTCCACTCATTTCTGCTGAGAACTTCTCTTCTCCCTGCCCAGAGGGTTCTCTCTTTCTCACACACAGGCATTGTGATAATTTCCTAAGGGTTTTAGCTACTTATCCCTAAAGTTTACACCACAACCATGAGTAAGTGTATTTTCACCTCTTTCTCTTCTTTCCATCTAGATCCAAAACAGAAAAAGCTTACATACAGGTCCTGATAGGCTGTCATGTATACTCTGTATTGTCATAACCACTCCAAAATAGTTTTCCCACAAAGATGGCAAAAAGCCCCCCTATCATTGATATTCTGTTTAGAACATGCTGAAAAGGCGGTTAGATCATACTTATATCTATCAACAAACAAAAAACATACAAAAGAATAAAGTGAGATCATTTGGAAAGAATCATGCTCTTCTCTGACAGAAATTTCAGGGCACAAAAAGTCATATTAGGAAACAAGGAAAAGAAGAGCAATGTAAATCTTTTTTAAAAGCAGAAGAAAAATAACAAAAATTAGATCAGAAATATCTACATTGAATACAAGCAAGCAATAGAGAAAAATTAACAAAACCAAAAGATGTTTTTTGAAAAGATCAATAAAATTGTTAAACCTCCAGCTTGACTAACCAGGAACAAAAGGGAGATATTACAAATTATTAACATCATAAATTACAGAGGAATACTCATGACTAATCACGTGGGCATAAAAAGAATTATAAGGATATATTATGAACAATGTCCACAAATTTGATAATACATAAAATAAAGCAATTATTTTCTATATATTTTGTTTTACTTTAAAGATTAGGGTACAAGTCAGGATTGGGTACATAAGTGATCCACGTACAGGTGAAGAAGACACAAACGACCCAGACTTACAGAAACAGACATTGGTAACCTGAATAGATGTGTATCTGTTAAAGTAATTAAATCAATAACATCTGACATTCCAAAACACGCACGAGGCCTGCATAATTTTACTGGCAAATTCGACTAAACATTTCAGGAAGAAATGATATCAACTCTCTAAAATATGTTCCAGAAAATAGAAGTACAGAAAACCCTCTTAATTCATTTTATGAGGCTAGCACTACTCTAATACCAAAACTCAACAAAAACATTATAGAAAAAGAAAACCACAGACCAATATCTCCCATAATATAAATTCTCAACAAAATATTAGTAAGTCTAATCCAGTAATGTCTAAAAAATTTTACATTACAACAGATTTAGATTTATCCCAGGTAGACAAGGCTGGCTTAACATTGAGAATCAATTAATGCAATCCATCACATCAACAGCCTAAAGAAGAAAAATTATAAAGTATCAATAGATAGAGAAAAAGGACTGGACAGAATCTAAGGCTCATCACGGTAATAACAACAACAACAACAACAATAATAATAACTTCAGGAGACTAGGAATAGAGGGGAATTTTCTAACTGTACATCTACAAAAACCCTACGGTTAATGTCATGCATAATGTTGAGAAAGCAGAAGGTTTTTTTTGTTTTGTTTTGTTTTTGAGTTGGAGTCTCACTCTGTCACCCAGACTGGAGTGCAGTGGCTGCTCCCGGCCACCACAGCCTCGACCTGCTGGGCTCCAGCGATCCTTCTGCCTCAGCCTTCCAAGTAGCTAGAACTACAGGCGCGCGCTACCACGCCCGGCTAATTTTTGACTTGTTGTAGAGATGAGGTCTCGCCCAGGCGGGTCTCGAACCTGCGGGCTCAGGCAATCCTCTCACCTCAGTCTCCCAAAGTGCTGGGATTACAGGCTGAGCCACCGAGCCCGGCTGAGAAAGCAGAAGTTTTCTTGTTAATATCAAGAACAAAGCAAATATATTTTGTCTCATTATTTTTCAGCATCATACTTGATGTGTTAGCTCATGCAAAAAGCAGTTTCACACATATCATTTTACATGTCTTATTCTTATTTAACCACCAACCAGTGCACATCTCAAATAACATTATTATTACCAGTCTAAAGATGAACAATCACAAGTTTAAAGGGGTTTAATGACTTGCTGGATGTCAAGTGAATATTAGATGTCAAAACCAAGCTTTGATTTCTGCGTTTACTCCAAATCAAAGACCATCTCCCTGATCAGAAGCACCAGTGGTTCTTGCAGAGACGGCAGCAAATGCCTTCAACAGCAACAATAACAAACAAAAACAAGGAAACAAGCCTTTATTGTGTTTGGTGTGGGCTACGAAAGTTAAGTGTTTGCCTTG
>NW_007148015.1:0-8101 GCF_000164805.1 Carlito syrichta | reverse complement strand
TGGGTGACAGAGTGAGACTCCAACTCAAAAAAAAAAAGAAAGAAAGAAATAACAAACTTATAAACATGGAAAGCAGAATTAGCCAAGCAGAAGAATCTCAGAGCTTGAGGACCAAAATATAGAACTAACCCAAACTGTCCAAAACATAGAAAAGAAGCTTTAAAAGACAGAACAAAACCTTCAAGAGATGAGCAATTATTTGAAGAGACTGAACTTAAGAGTAATTGGACTTCCTGAAGCAGAAAGAGAGGCAGAGACCATCCTGGAACAAACATTGCATGAAATCATTCAGGAAAACTTCCCACATCTCATCAGTGATGTGAAAATTCAAACACAAAGATCCAGAGAACCCCTGCAAGACTAGAAATGAGAAGACCAACTCCTAAACACATAATAATTTGCCTAAACAAAGTAGGTATAAAAGAAAAAATCCTAAAGTCAGCAAGAGAAAAAGGCCAGACTACCTACCAGGGAAGACCAATTAGAATAGCAGCAGATTTATCTACAAAAACACTTCAGGCTAGGAGAGCATGAGCCCAATATTCAAAGATCTCAAAGATAAACAATTTCATCCAAGAATAATGAAACTCAGAAAAGATCAAGAAGACACACAGGGGAAAAAAATTGAAAAAAATTTTCAAAGACACTCAACAGAGAAATTGAAACAGAAAATATTCTAACAGAAATCCTGGAGTTCAAAAGTACAATCAGTGACATGAAAGATGCAAGAGAGGACATCTACAACTCAACTCTTAAGAAACAAAAAAACCTACTGAGATGAAATCTGGCTATCCAAACACACACAGGTAAGCTGAGGAAAATAAAATGAGAAGAAATAAAGAAAAATAAATGTTTCTAAAAGATAAAATCAAGAGAGTACTCCATTGTGTTTCTGCATCCACAAAAGACTAGAGAATATATGAAGAGTAGCAAGCTTACCTAAAAAATGGTACCAAAAACTTTCCAAATCTACAGAAAGTTACCAAAATTCAGGAACAGGAAGTTAAAAGATCACCTATAAGATTTTGTCTAACTAAAAACACACCCAAAGATGTTATAAGCAAATTCTACAAGGTCATAGACAGAGAGAGGATCCTGAGGCAACAAGAGGAAAACAGCAAAAAGCACATAAAGAAGGTACAATTCACCTCCTAGGAGATGCCTCAACATAAATACTACAGGTCAGAGGAGTGGAGGTGATAAACTTATCATGCTGAAGGACAACAAATCAAAGACATGCGAGAGAACAGAAAGGCCCCCCTTGCCACTGGACAGAATGAATCCATGTCATGCAAGTAAATCAGAAGTCACTGGAAAACAAAAAGATAGAGCCACATAAGATAGGATCAAGTTGATCTGGAATCATGAGAGGACTATGCCAAGGCACAAAGAAATTGTGCCCCAGTCCCCTAAACCTGGCAAAGAAAGATAAATGAAAGCACATGGAAAATGGCTTCTCTTATTAACACACTAAAAGTATACCCAACTGGGCCTCCATGTTGATCCAGAGCTTTGGACACTAAGCCACAGACAACAGGCCATTCTACACATTAGAGGTTGTAACAACTCATGCAGAGTGGCAGTAGAAATCCCAAAGCTCGTAGTCTAGAGTTGAGGCCCAGGCACATCTGTGGATATGAATCAGGGTGGTGCCCAGGCACAGCCAGATCTCTGGGATTTGCTCCTCACTGCAAGCCCCAGCTCTGCTTACCTTAAGACAGGACCGGTGGTCCCAGGGTCACCAAAGCTGGGAAGGTGCAGGGGACAGTAGGGGCAGGGGGATGAACAAGTAATTCGTCGTTGTGTCTCCGCTCAGAGTTTCTTTAAGAGGCAAAGAGAGCATTACTTGAGATCCTGGTAGCAGTTTTTTCTCAGACTGTCTATCAGGATTTCACCTACAGCTATTTTTTTCATTTCTTTGTATTTTTATTTTCCAAAATCAAGTCTGTGAACTCAAGCGTCTACCCCATTTGTGGTTGGCAACAAGATTTCCACTTCTTGGCCCTACATCCACTTGTGCTCCCAATTTCTCAAGGATAGCAGACTCCGGAATGTCACGGGAGGGGAAAGGAATGTCCATTAGTGGTCCCCACCAGCTGGGCACCAGCAAACTTTCTTGTCTGCAGACCCCCGGCAACCTCCATGCCACCCCAGGCAGCCCCACCTCTTGGCCCACCACCACACTCTAAAACCTGCCTTCTTTACATTGTCTGGGTGAGGACGTGAGGCAACATGAGCCCACAGAAAGGGAAGAGGATCGGATGGGAACTCCCTCACTCACAGCCCTCCAGCCCTCCATCTTTACCTGGCAGTCAGAAACAACTCAGTAACTGAAAGAACTCCGTGTGCATGGCAAAAGATGACAGTTGGTCTGGCCAGAGAAGGACCGTTAAAGAGGGGGGGGGATGGAATGCTCTTGAGTGAATCTGAGGCTGACCCAACCCCCACCTCCCCAGTGATCCTCTAACATCAGACCCACACAGCTGGGGCGTGACTGAGAGGAACGAACCCAGGCATAGCCTGAATGTCAGCCATAATAGGAGGACTACACCCCAGGATAAGTCTGGCTGGGATGCGCCCCCACCAGTAACTGGGAAGGAGACAATCCAACACCTCTCCACAAGAAAGGGGTTTTCCCCAACTATATGAGAGTGGGAGGGGAGGACTGAAGCCAGGCCCACCCACACCGCACCCTCTTCCTTCCCTGGGCCATGCACTGGGTAGACTGTGAATGTGGCCACAGCTTCCCAGAAGAGAGCAGCAGGATTTACTGGGAGCAGCCGAGAGGAACAAATAAAGAACCCGCCACAAGAGGGCAGGTTTTTTTCTTTGTGCATGAATATAATATTTGCATTCCTTCCAACATTTTTTTCTCTTTCTTTCTTCTTTTTTACTTTCTTCTTTCATTTTTTGTTTTCTGTTTATGTGTATATGTGAATGACTGTGTTCATCTTTCATCCCCTACTGGTGATGGCAAACACTTTATGACAGAAGGGCTTTAGAGAAGAGGGAATGTGAGCAAGGAGGGAGTTGATAATAGCTAGAGATCACCAAAATGGCTCTCAAACTTAAGGCTGCAGATGAATTGCTTGGAAGCTTGTTTAAACAAGGCAGAGCAATAGCCACATTTCTAGAGATTCTGAAGTCCTCTGTCTGGGAAATAGCCCTGATCTCTGCATTTTAATCCGCATACTTGCAGCTGGCTGGTGGAACCTTCACTGAGAAACACTGGCCTGGTGGAAGGAGTGGTGTCAGGAGTGTTTCATGGTGCCCTACCCCAAAGCCCCAGGCTTCACTGTTGACTCTGGCTTGTGGCCCCGGCATGTTGCTGCCATTCCCCAAGCATTAGAAGTTTCAAATGTAAACGAGATGACAATTCTGCTCTGCCACCATGAAATCCAAGGGAAAGGCGAATGACAAGCTCTGTGTACAGGTCAAACCACTGGGCAGCTCTAGCTGTGCTGATCATAAGCTCTCAAAGAGATTCAGGGTCAACCTCAAGGTCAGGGAGGACCAAGGGAAATAAATTACAGCATTTAACGCTGAACCAGGCTCTTTCTGCTCTACCTTCATGGATGATCATGATGAGGATAGTTAAACCTACCAATTGAGCACCTACTGTATTCCCTCTGAGATCACTGGCAGAGCTGGATTCAAACCCATGTCTCTCCCAAGCCTGTGTCACTGGCCTCTACGTTGCCCCGGCTGCTTTCCCTCCAGCATCCTTTCTTTCCATGACTTTCTCCAGGACCCCTTGTTCTACACTCTCCATTTGACACTTACTCAGTTCTCACTCTCCTGCAGTCTCATCTTTGTGTTGACTGTGTGCTTGCGCCCCTGGTTTCAGGGAACCTAGCTCTTTGTGGGATCCCTATTCCCTGAATAACATGTCTAGAATAAGCATTGTCCCCTCCCACTCCGATACTCTAAGGTCCAGAAAGTTCATGTCTCTTCACATAATCGTGTTTGGCCATGCAGTGGGCTGAATTGTGTGCCTCCAAAACACATATGTTGAAGCCTTAACCCACAGTACCTCTGAATGGGACTACATTTGGACATAAGCCTTTATTTTTTTTATTTATTTATTTTTTGAGTTGGAGTCTCACTCTGTCACCCAGACTGGAGTGCAGTGGCTGCTCCCAACCACCGCAGCCTCGACCTGCTGGGCTCCGGCGATCCTTCCGCCTCAGCCTTCCAAGAAGCTGGAACTACAGGCACGCGCTACCACACCCGGCTAATTTTTTTTATTTATGGTAGAGATGAGGGCTCGCCAAGTTGCCCAGGCGGGTCTTGAACCCACGGGTGCAGGCAATCCACTCACCTCAGCCTCCCAGGGCATAGGATTACAGGCTGAGCCACCAAGCCTGGCTGGACATAAGCCTTTAAAAAGGTGGTTAAGATCAGTCAAGGTCATCAGGGAGAGCCCAATCCAAGATCTGTTACAGCGGCCCAGATCTGATGACTTTATCTAACCTTAACTACCTATGATTGGCCTCACTTCCAAACACCATCTTATCAGAGATTAGGGCTTCAACAAATTTTTATGGGATACAAACATTCTGTCCACAGCATAATGCAAGTGAAAACAAGAAATAAAGAAAAAAAACCCTTGAAAATGGCCACGAAACTGTACCTATCACCATACACAAAAAGTAACTCTCAATGGATCAAAAACCTAAATATAAAACCTCAAACTATAAGAGCCTGAGAAAATACAGGAGATATCCCCATGGACATTGGAACCAGCAACGAATTCCTGATCAGAACCCCAAGTGCCCATGCCATAAGAGATAAGAATAGACAAGTGGGACCTCATCAAACTGACAAGCCTCTGCAAAGCAAAAGAAGCCATTAAGACAGTGGGAGACAGACCACAGAATAGGGAAAAAATATTTGCCTACTGTATATAGGACCTACATGAACGCAAATGTGCTGAAAGGAAAAAACAAACAGCCCCATTACAAAGTGAGCCAAAGACATGAATAGACATTTATCGAAAGAAGATTTATGAGCAGCCAACAGACGCTTGAAAAATGTTCAGCGTCACTCATTGTCAGAGAAATGCAAATCGAAACCTCACTGAGACAGCACCTAACCCCAGTAAGAATGACCATGATGAATACAGACAAACAACAACAGATCCTGGTGAGGATGTGGAGAAAAAGGAAAGCTTCTACACTGCTGGTGGGAAGGCAAATTAGTGTAACCTCTTTGGAAAACAGCATGGCGATTTCTGAAAGAACTAGAAATTGACCTTCCATATGACCCAGCAATACCCCTGTTGAGAATATACCCAGAGGAATTTAAATCATTTTACAAAAAAAGATACCTATACACATGCATGTTTATTGCAGCACTACTCACAATAGCAAAAACATGGAACCAACTGCACTGCCCATCAAAACTAGACCGGATTAAAAAATGTGGTATGTATACACAATGGGATATTACACAACCACAAAGAAGGACAAACATGGATTTGAAGTAACTTGGATGGATTTAGAGTCTATCATACTCAGTGACCTATCATAGAAACAAAGAACACAGTACCACATGTTCTCACTCATAAGTAGACTCTGAACATTTACCATAATGTTATAAGAAAGGGATTGGCAGTAGCAGAATACTGTGGGGTGAGATGGTGGGAGACACAACATCAATAAGGGTACCTGATCTCAGACCAGGCAAAGTGGTGACCAAAGGGAGGCCCAAACCTTACCTGTAGGATGACCTCTTGTATACCTAATCCTGAATTGTACCCCACATCTTTAAAATAAATAAATACATATGAAACTCTTTTTTAAAAAGAAGAGATTAAGACGCAGAACATGAAGAAGGAAAGACATGTGAGGATAAGGAGAAGATGGTTGTCTGCAAGCCAAGGAGAGAGGGCTTGGGAGAAACCACCACTGCTGATATCTTGATCTTGCATTTTGAGCCTCCAGAACTGTGGAAAATTAAAGTCTGCTGTTTAAGCCAGCGTTCCCTAACCTTTCTGGCATTAGGGGCTGATTCTGTGGAAGACAGTTTTTCCACGGATGAGAGGGAGCATTAATTAGGCAGTAGATTCTCAAAAGGAGTGGGCAACCTAGATACCTCGCTCACAATAGAGTTTGCACTCCTATGAGAATATAATGCCATGGCAGGTCTGACAGAAGATGGAGCACTGCTTGCCCACCACTTACCTCCTGCCATGTGGCCCAGTTCCTAAAAGACCATGGGCCAGTACCAGTGCATGCCCTAGGGGTTGGAGACCCCTGGTTTAAGTCGTCCAATCTGTGTTACTTTGTTACAGCATGTAACACGTGCAGGTGATAAAACTCAGGATCATCTTGGGGGTGACTTCTGTGCTGGGAGCTATTCAGAGCACCTCGGGAACTGCTGGCATTGTGAACGCTAGGGTTACAGCTGGAGCCACAACCATCAGAGACAGAACATGATGAAACCCAGAGGCTGCCTGGATCACAGGGCCAGGTTCACATGCACAGAGTGTCTGCCGATCTCGCCACGCATTTCTCAGGGACAATTTAAATACATTTGTTATTCTGGAGAAGCTGCTCCTAACCAGACCCATCCTGCAGCTGGCTGTGAGCTATTTCATTATCTCCTCACTTAGCAGATAAAAAATAAAATGGAACTGAATGGGCTATGTCAGAGCAACCCCAGCCCTGTGGCCATGCACGGCCCAATATGTCTAATCCAGGTCCTCATTTTCTTCCCAGCCTCCCTTCTGATCCTCCCAAATTCTGCCAGACAGAAGGAAAAGACCAAGCTTGTCCATTTGAAGTTATACTTTGGAATAGAAGAGTGTTGCTCTGAAGTGGTACAGGAATTTTACTGATGCTTTGCCTAATTTTGTGAACAGATATTCTGTAAAGAGAGTTGGGCAAGAATGCTGCCCTGGCCTCTTGCAAATGTGACTTTGAGCCAGCAACCTCTTGCTAAGCCCCTGCTCATCTGCAAAATGAGAGGGCAATTCCCACCTCACAGGCCCGGTGTGGACTGAGCACCCATGATGCTTGGGTGCCTTTAGCAGGGCGGCTGATGGCACAGGGCCCCACATACAGGAGGGTTGGTGCTTGGGTCGATGCTCTGCTCTTGACGTCTTGAAAGTCTTTTAAAAATTTGGATAAGGGGCCCCACATATTCTTTTTGCACTGGACCCCACCAATTATGTACCTAACCTCGCTGTCACCTCCAGTCAACCTGCAGGCTAGACTTCAGCACCCTCATGGTGTGGTGAAGAAATGGAGACTCAGAGAAGTTAAGGCACCTACACATGGCCCAGCAGGGCATGGGCATTAGTGACATTGTCATCCTCTTCATCATTATCATCATCATCCTCTCCAGTAGCCTGTTCAAGGCCCCACAGCTCACCAGAGTCATTGTTGGGTCATCGCTTTACCCAGGACACTTGCAGAACAGCCACACGGTGTGAATGACCAAGTTGATCATTTGTTTTCTTTTCCTTTCTTGTCTTTCCCTACTGGAATGTAATCTCCATGAGAGTAAGAACTTGCCTGAGTTTTGTCCAGTATGAGTTGGTTTTTGTACTGCTATAAAGAAATGCCTGATCAACAACTCAAAAAATAACAGCTGCTGGAGAGGGTGTGGTGAAAAGGGAACACTTCTACACTGTTGGTGGGAGTGTAAACTAGTGCAACCTCTGTGGAAAGCAGTGTGGCGATTCCTAAAAGCTCTAAAAATTGACCTTCCATATGACCCTGCAATCCCCCTACTGGGAATATACCCTGAAGAACACAAATCACTCTATAAAAAAGATACCTGCACACGTATGTTTATCGCAGCATTGTTCACAATAGCAAGAACCTGGAAACAACCATGCTGCCCATCAAAAGAGGACTGGATTAAAAAAATGTGGTACATATACACGATGGAATACTACGCAGCCATAAAAAAGAACAAAATCATGAATTTCGCTGCAACCTGGATGGAACTAGAGTCTATAATACTGAGTGACCTCTCACAAAAACAAAAATCCGAATATCACATGTTCTCACTCATATAATGGACCTTGAACATCCAATGCAATACTATGAGAAAATGACGGATGGTACTGGAAACTATGGGGGGGGAGGGG
>NW_007148014.1:0-3861 GCF_000164805.1 Carlito syrichta | reverse complement strand
ATGGCAATTATCAACAACTCAAAAAATAACAGCTGCTGGAGAGGGTGTGGTGAAAAGGGAACACTTCTACACTGTTGGTGGGAGTGTAAACTAGTGCAACCTCTGTGGAAAGCAGTGTGGTGATTCCTAAAAGCTCTAAAAATTGACCTTCCATATGACCCTGCAATCCCCCTACTGGGAATATACCCTGAAGAACACAAATCACTCTATAAAAAAGATACCTGCACACGTATGGTTATCACAGCATTGTTCACAATAGCAAGAACCTGGAAACAACCATGCTGCCCATCAAAAGAGGACTGGATTAAAAAAATGTGGTACATATACACAATGGAATACTACGCAGCCATAAAAAAGAACAAAATCATGAATTTCGCTGCAACCTGGATGGCACTAGAGTCTATAATACTGAGTGACCTCTCACAAAAACAAAAATCCGAATATCACATGTTCTCACTCATATAATGGACCTTGAACATCCAATGCAATACTATGAGAAAATGACTGATGATACTGGAAACTATGGGGGGGGATGGGATTAACAGTAGCAAATATCTGTCGGGGGATGGGAAAACACTTCTTATCTACAGGGTGCCTGAATGGAACGTCATTGTACACCTAACCCTTACCTGTACCCCACAAAACCCATAATAAAAAAATACTGATTAATGGAAAAACAAATAAATAAATAAAATAATAATAATAATAATAATAATAGAGTTATCTGAGGTTAAAAAATGTCAAATCAAAACTCACAGTGACTTCATCATTAAGTACCATTTTTCTCCTGGTTTTTGATAAGCTACTTCTCTGCACTTTGAAGAGTTTATCTGTACATAGGCCGCTGCCCTGAAAAATCACACTTTCTTATGAAGCCTATGCAGATTTGTGATTGTGATGTATTTCATTAAGACAAGTTTCTACGTTAAAAAGTGACTCATTAGTATAAGAATGTATTTTTGAAGAAAAAAATGTATTTTTGTATTTGCTGCATATTCCAAATGTAGACATTAAAACATTTCACATACATGATATTTGCAATAAGTATAATAAATTCATTGTATAGACTTCATTTTTATGTTAGCAATTGTGTACCCCACATGAAGACTTTTAATTTATCTTTCATCGTAACAAAGCTTTAGCATGTTTTCACTTTTATTTATTTTTTAATTTTTATGAATGTATAATAGTTGTACAAGTTTGTGGGCTTCATTTGGTATTTTGGCACAAGCATAGCATGTGTAATGATCAAGTTTGGGAAATTAAAATATCCATCACCTCAGACATCTATCTCTTTTTTGTGTTGGGGACATTCCAAATCTTCTCTTCCAGGTGCAGGTATTTTTAAATAGACAATACATTACAGTTAACTTGTGTTGCCCACTGTGCTATCAGCACCAGACCTCATTCTTTCTTAATGTATTTTTTGTACCTATTAAACCACCCCTTTTGCCCACCCACCCAACCCCCACTCTACTGTCCTTCTTAGACTCTGGGAGTTACTATTCCACATGTATCTCCCTCCATGAGATCAATTGTTTAGCTTCCACATTTGAGTGGGAACTTGCAATGTCTGTCCTTCTGTGCCTGGAATATTTTACTTCACAAAATGTCTTTTAGTTCTATCCATGATGCTACAAAGGATAGCATTTTTATATTCTGTCTTTTCCATAAAAGTGATTTTAAATGGGATGAAATTGTGTATCATTGTGGTTTCAATTTACATTTCTCTGATGATTGGTGATGCTGAATACTTTTTCATATATAGGTTGGCCATTAGTGTGTTGTCTTTTGAGAAATGTCTATTCACTATTCTGCCCATTTTGAAATCTGATTTTTGTTTTGTTTTGCTTTGCTATCGAGTTGTCTGAGTGCCTTATGTAATCTCATTGTCAATCCCTTGCTAGATGAATAGTTTTCTCCTGTTCTGTGGGGTGTCTCTTCACTCTGTTGGTTGCTTCCTTTGCTGTGCGGAAGCTTTTTCACTTCATGCAATCCCATTTTCCAACTTTTGCATAGGCTGCCTGTGCTTTTGAGTTCCTACTCTCAAAATATCTGTCCAAGCCAACATCCTGGAGCCTTTCCCCAATGTTTTCTTCTAGTAGTTCCATAATTTCTCTGATCCTTTTTGAGTTGAATTGGGTATGTGGTGAGACAGGGATCCAGCTTTGTTCTTCTGCATATCAGTATCCAGTTTTCCCATCACCATTTATTGAAGTGGATGTCCTTTTCCCAATAACATGTTCTAAAGTTATTTCTCCATATCTTTACTTATCTTCAAATAGCATGGCCACTATCTATATTAAAGAGGAATACAACATAACAATGGGCCCTACAGCCAAATTTAGTTTCTGAGATGACTTAGAAGGAACTACTACATCATACAGTCTCTGGAAGAGATAAGAAAAATTCCTCTATAGAGTAAATATTTCTGGAAGAACAGTTTTCCTTTTTTTTTCTAAATAACTTTGTTGTATTACAATGAGTATGGTCAGAATGATGTTATTTTTCTCCCTATGAATATGTCACTCCTGTGACATTGGTTCTGAGTGGAGATAAAATAATGTTTATCTAGATCTGGTTTTCTCACACTTCAGCATGCATCCTGATCACTTGCTGGGGCTTGACAGACTCAGGTGACTGGCCCCAGTCCCCAGATTCCAGTGATGTAAGTCTGAGATTGGATCCAGTATTTTCATTTCGAATGAGTTTCTGAGCTATGTGCTCAGGGCCATGCGTTGAGAACCACTGGTTCAAGTTCTGCAGAACTTGGCTTTTTGAACTTTTATCCTGTTGTATTGAATGAATGTATTTCTAAACCTCTGCTATCAACTGGATGCTTGTGTCTTCCCCAAGTTCATATGTTCAAACCTAAACTCCAGTGTGATAAAATAAGAGGTGGGGGCTTTGGGAGGTGATTAGGTCATGAGAGTGGAGACTTCACTATGGGGTTAGTGCTCCCAAACAAAGAAGAAAGATCACAAGATCTACCATACAATAAGAAGACTGCCATCTTCAAACCAGGAAGGGATGCCTCTCCAGACACTGGACCTGCCAGCACCTCCATCTTGGGCTTCCTAGGCTCCAGAACTGTGAAAAATAAATGTTTGTTGTTTAAGTCACCGATTTCATGATGATTGGTTGTAGCGGCCTGGACTAACTCAGACCACTTCTCTACTTCTTCCCTCGACTAAACTGTGAACATTTGTGGGCAGCCATCATTGGTCATGACATCTGACATCAAGGAATGGCCTACTTGCAAGTTTGTAAATAGCGTCTGTTGGGTGATTACAAATGACACCAGAAGAACTTTGGAAGAGGCATAGCTAATGAACAATGAATTGGGGGAACACTGCCTTAACACTTTAAAATGAACCAACAACTAAAGTGGAAACAGATGCGTTTGGTGAATTGCAACATGTTGTAGTGAAGAACAGGCTTACTTAGAAAATTTAAAGAAAACTAGATCTCAGATAATTAAGGCTATGTTAGGTACAATGCTTAGGTGCAAACAGCCATAAATAAGTAGGCAATGTCTGTTAGAGGCAAATTTGATTAAATAGATAGTTAAGTTCATAGACTGAAAGATTTAAGTTTTAGTTTTCCTCTTTTCTCCTTGGCCAAAATTTTCAAACTGCTTGTGCCCTGAAGACTCAATGAAATAATACATTGATATTAAATCTAGCTTATATTAACATGCTTTCAATAAAAGCCCATACACACTAATATAAGTAGATCTTAAAACAGTTCATACCTCAGATACATTTATTTTAAGAATAACAAGTTATTGGAAGAAAACAGCTAGAGTAGAAAATGTTGTTCTTGACTTAGCAGATGACTAGGTTGATAGTAGTGGAATTT
>NW_007148013.1:26362-70046 GCF_000164805.1 Carlito syrichta | reverse complement strand
CATAAAGCATTTTGTAGAAAGATAAGGGAGTAAGACAACTTTATAGGTTTTAAATAAGAGATAAGTTCACGAAATGCTGTGTTTTTTTCAGAGGTAGGAATTATCACATTTAATTTAAGAGAAATAATGAGAAAGGTTGATAACCTATGAGTTGAGTCTTGGAAAATGGGTAGTAGAGTGAGAGAGACAGAGCAAGGGGTGTGGGGAGAAGTGAAAGAAGAGAAAAAGAGAAAAGAGAGAAAAAAATGACTGAACGTTTTCATTCTAGGGACAGGCAATTGTATGAACAATGCCATGGGAGCCCTAGAGTGCAGACTATATCAGGACAGATTGACCCAGAGACTTATCTTTTGAGTACCTTATTTGAAAGGACATTTCTAAGCTCTTAGTCCCCTTAGGAAATTTTCAAATGAAAACTACTATCATCTACGTATTAGTAAAAAAGAATGGCTTTCATCGAGTGGTAATAAACGGAGAGGTTTACTTGAACATTTTTTATAGGCCAAATGTGGTATTAACAGAAGTCTAGAGTTCTGACAAAGATACAGTGATGTGGAAGATGAGACAGTAGTGTTAAGGGAAGAAGAGTAAAGGATTTGGAAATGGAGAAGCAAAATTTCATCCTCTTCTGTGTTAACAATTAACTACATTATCTTGGGTTTTTACTCCAGTGTTTTTTGGGCCTCATTTTTTTCTATTTATGCCATATCTTTATAATAAAAAAGTAAAAAAATATAAAAAATAAAACAGGAAAAAAGAATGTGGAAATGCCTCATCTTTCTAGCTCTCTCGATTGCTGAAAGTCTCAAATAAAATAAGTGTAAAATTAGGTATTAATATGGGATATGATTATTACTAGCAGTAAATACTTTTATACATGTGGTAAATGAGGTTTTTCCCCCATTTTTCCCACAACATCAAACCTGTAGTGTCAGAAATAAATTTCTAAAATGAGTTACTGATACAAAGATCACATTCTGATTAGTAAGACCTTTGTGAATGGCTCAGAGATATTTAACTGTTAAAATGAATATGAAAGGCCAGCAGGCTGATTCACTGAGGGAAAAATAATCAGGTTTTGTGTGTCAATTAGACTTCAGTAGCTGATATTGTCAGCTTAAAGGAACTAGGCACAATGATTCTTGTTATTATTATTATTATTATTTTTTGGATCCAAATGCATTCTTATTATCATTTAACCCCTGAAATTGAGTTTGGAAAGATGACATTTGTTGCTTAAGATCACTGTAAAGAAACCCACATTTATAAGCCATCAAGCTGGAAGGGTTGTTATGAGACAACCATAATATTTTATTTGCCAAATATGTTGCAAATATGTTTTCTTGCTAATTTTCTTTAATTTTGCTATGCTAATGATTTTAGAGAGAGATGATTCTGTTTTTAATAAAATGAAGAACATGCTCATATAACCAACCAAGAAAATGAATGAAAATAGTCAATAAACTAGACTTCTAATGAATTAGAACCATGTTCACTCTCGCTAATAATCAAAGAAATAAAATGTAAATTATGAAGATATTGTTTCAAACTGGAAAACATTTAAAAGGAAAAAAAACCGGGCAAATTCATAGCATCCTAAAATATGGGACTGCTTGAAGTATGGCAGAATGATTAAAATATGTTCTAAAGAATAAATTGCAATGATGAAATCATCAGGATAAAATGCATTAGATATATCAGATACATAATTTGTGATGTGGAGAGAAATGCAGTGAAAAAGTTAGTAGCTGTTATTTCTAAATGGTTTCACATTTTTTAATTTTAGTTTTCAAGTTTTCTGTAATTATTGTCACTGTATTTATCAGTAGCAATTAAAAAATAAACAATTGTGTTTGTATGAATTCATGCAAGCATGCACACTTAAAAATCATCTTCTAGAGTTGCTTGTTTCCAGTTATAGTGTATATAATCTACTCAAAATGACAAGGGCATTTTTTTTATTCGACTGTTGCTATGCATGTGGCTTTTAGTTTCTTTTGTTGTAAACCTATACTTCTCGTGTAGTATAGATATTGGATATTATAAATATAGATATAGATATTTGCAGATTAGATGTCTTTAGTTACCTAGTCACCAATTTCAGCGGTAACATATTCATTATTTAATACACTCATTTTGAATATAAACCCACATAACAGAAAGGCTATTTTTTTACATTTAAATATACAGGGCTTTTTCTTTTATAGTAGCAAGCAAAACAGAAGATTTAAACTGACATTTGTTCTGCAGTCCTGAGACTAGAATTTTACCCAAGAAAGCATCATTTTATTATTTTTAGTGAATAATATCACTGACAAGCATGTAATACTTGACTACTTGCTGAGTCATGAATACTGCCAAGTAAATATATGAGGTTTATGAATTTCAGTTTGACTTTTACGTTTTTTTGTTTTGTTTTGTTTTGTTTTTAGTTGGAGTCTCACTCAGTCACCCCAGACTGGAGTGCAGTGGCCGCTCCCAGCCACCGCAGCCTCGACCTGCTGGGTTCTGGTGACCCTTCCACCTCAGCCTTCCGAGTAGCCGGAATTACAGGCATGCGCTACCACGCCTGGCTGATTTTTTTTTTTTTATTGTTGTAGAGATGAGGTCTCGCTGCCCAGGCGGGTCTCGAACCCGCGGGCTCAGGCAATCCACTCACCTCAGCCTCCCAAAGGCGCGGGATTACAGGCTGAGTCACCGAGCCCGGCGACTTTTACTTTTGAATTGAAGCATTCTCATCTTATAAAGTCTTTGATAGAGCACATCTAAATTGCTTAACGTGAACAGAACTGAGCAGTTTCCTTTTATGTAATAATGCAAAGAATATGAATAGTAACCGGACTCAGCTGATAGAATAGGTTTCATAGCCACAAGACTTGTGCACTGAGCTTCAGATGTAACTCATTATATTTTCTTTTACCTTAGGTGGACTATTTACTATAAATCTTGGTGTCATCATCCATTAAATGGTATTAATAGCACCTGCCTTGATTACTTTTCAGATTTGTTTAGAGACTTGAAAAGCAATAATGCATAGAATAATGCTTATGTGCCCAGCTTGACCACATAGTCAGCTATTTGGTAATTAGCTCAATTAAAGTGAATCAAAGGGGAACAAATTGCTGATTTAATTTTGAGTTCAAGTAATTGTCTTCCCACTGTGTCATAGCCTAATTTAGTCCAGGAACTCTAAATATTAGTGTCTATATAAGGGATTAGCTGAGGGTGGGTGGTATCTCAATGACAATCTATCTCAGCTGTAAGATAACAATCCCTGTGTGTACCCTATCAGTGCTTTGTGAGTCAACAATGGGGCTTGGTACAAAGAAACAGCATGTTTATATTTTCAAGATTGAAAATGTGAGTGAAATTCATAAGCATCACAAATTATGCTTTCTTCCTGGAAGCTCTTCTGCTTTTCTGGCATTATCCTTCATAATATTCAATTGAACATCTACACGCCTTGTTACATTGCAGACTATGTTGCGGGCAAAGTATACGTCAGTTTTGTTCACCATTGAATTTATGTCTATTACAGTGCTTGACACATAGAAAATGTTCAATAATTATTATAGTAATTATACACAAACATATAATATGTATCTATATAAAAATCTATTGACTGGCAGACTCATTAAAAGTACCTTTACTCACTTCCTAGTTCTTAGCACAGTGTCAGGTATTTATTAGGTGCACAATACATGGTGATTGTGTATTTTTCATATTATTTACAATAGAGCAGAAGGAGTTCAGTTCCACATGACCGCACAATCCCCCTACAGGGAATATACCCAGAGGAACTCAAATCAATCTATGAAAAAAGATACCTGCACACGAATGTTTATTGCAGCATTGTTCACAATAGCTGGAACATGGAACCAACTGTGTTGCCCATAGAAAGAGGACTGGATAAAAAAAATGTGGTTCATATACACGATGGACTATTACATAGCCATAAAGAGGGACAAAATTATGTACTTCACAACCACCTGGATGGATTTAGAGTCTATAATACTGAGCGATCTATCACAGAAACAAAGAACTGAGTATCACATGTTCTAACTCATAAGCAGACCTTGAAAAATTACCATAATACTGTAAGAAAAGGATTGGCAGTAGTGGGAATCTGCTGGGGGGGGGCACACCTCATCAACAAGGGTAACTGCGTAATGAACATTTGTATACCTAATCCTGAATTGTACCCCATATCTTTAAAATTTAAAAAAAATGAAAGGAAAAAAAGTTTTGAAGTAATCTAGTCTAACCAAGGCCTTGAGGCTCATTTGAATCCCCTAATTATCTTCTTTCAAATTTTCAGATTTGTAGTTCTCCCCGAGGCTTTTGGTTATTTTTCCCCAGTCTTCTTAATCAAACAAGTCTTCAACATTAAATATAAATCCTATCATAAAATTGAAGTTTCATTGAATTTTTTCTAACAAGTGTAAATCTACTTTCTACTAATGACTAACTTTGGGGAATAATTTCCCTAGACTTTCGCAGTGGGCTAGGCCCATATCTGAGTTATAATGTATTTACTTACCATATTTAATAGTTTAAAAAATTCTCCCACTTAGAGTAAAAGAGCATCAAAAATAAATGCTATAGTTTACTGATGTTTGTATAAAAAGTATGTGTGTACCCATACATATGTATAGTATTTATTTACACTTTCTAATTTAGAGCAGCAATACATTATATCTTATCTCTGATTTAATTGTTTTTATGAAGTAGCAAGATTTTGAAAATTCCCAGTTGACAGATAGGAAAAAAAAACAACATTGAAATTTATAACACCTAAAGGGCATATTTTGAATAACTTCCAAGATATATGCTCATAAATTTATTCCAAATGTTAGGAGATGATTGACATTTCATTTTCTAATCTGTTTCAAACCTGACAATCAATCTGTATGGTAAACTGTATGTCAATATCTCCAATCTTATTTTGGTTTTATATATCTCAAATTCTTATTGTGTATGTGTGTGTGTGTGTGTGTGTGTGTGTGTGTGTCAGAGAAAGAGAAAGAAGAGAGAAATTGAGATAATCCAATGTTATCCTTTTCATTTAACAAATCTTGTAAGCTTTAGTGGGTAGGATTTTTCTCCCTCTTGGTATAGTCTCTTCATAATATTTTTGATGTATTATTTGGTAAAGATAGCTAACTACACCTAATACTGCATTATTTCTGGTGAAATTGTATACACACACACAAAATACTTGAACATTTATATTTTTAACAACCAGAGAAGTACCTTAGGGCATTTTTTCCACAATTTTGGAAAAAATGAGTGGTGTCTCTGAAGGGCTTTGCCAGCACCATGCTGCTAAATGTTTACCTGTGTGGTAGTAAATGACCTTAGGCGAATTCACTTTTACTCTCTCCAGAAGAGGGACAATTGTAAGAATTTTCACTGCAGGCTTTACAGCTTATTCTTTTCAAATTATCTCACTGTTCTCACAGAAGCCCATGGAAAGAAGGAGGCATCATCCTCACTGCTAAATAAAATTAAATTCCTTAATCATGTGGATGATGTCAGTGGAGTGCAGTATCATGCCTATATAAGGACATCACATTTAATCCTAGGTTGTGACACAGGCCACTGTATAGCTGTATATAGGTCAATTTATTTACATTTAGCTTTCTGCAGTGATAGAAAGGTGACTATTATTTAATTCAGCAGATTGTTGTGTAAATGCATTGTCTATTGCCATTAGGAAATGGTCTTATAGATGTACAAGATTGCTTCTTCCCAGCTAATTATGAAAGAGTACAGTAAATTAAAATAACTTTATTTTCTACCTTCTTTAAGTGTCATTACTTCTCGATTTTCCCTCAAAGAATTATGAAACTTTTAATCAAGACAATCTTTTAGTGTCGTGTTTTTCAGTGTGATCTTTAAACACCTGTTTCAGATGCCCTCTTACTTTGATCCAGATTCTGGGTTCTAGTTTGACTAAATTAGTCTGTAGGAATGGGGCCTAGAGACTCGAAACCCTTCCTGAGTGATTATATGTAAACAAAAATTTGGCAATCATTACTTTCAATGATAGTCTTTTTTAAAAATTTCATTTTATTATAAAGATGTGGGGTACAACTCTAGGTACACAAGTAATGTATGTGCAGGTGAAGATTGGGTCTCCAACTGCTCCTCACTTCCCCTGGTGTAGGATTAAGTACACTTGTGTTGTTAAGTGCCTCCCCTTCCTCTCTCCCCTGGCAATAACCCACTACTGCTGAGTCCTCCCTTGTGCTTTTGTGGTTAATGTTCAGGTCCCACTTATGACAGTGAATATGTGGTATGCGATGCCTTGTTTTTGAATAGATTGCTAAAAATGATTGTCTCCAATTTCATCCAACCTGCTGAGAACTCCATGATTTTATCCCTCTTTATGTCTGTGTATTATTCCATCATGTATATATAACACATTTTTCTTTAAAACTGCATTTCCCAAATCAGTAATCTGCAGTTCAAAAGTGGGGTGTGACTTCTCCAGGATTATCAAGAAAATTATCCACAGGCCTCCGATTTCCCCAAACCTCTGAGATCTCAGTTCCGGGCTCTATCCAGCACCTCAATGGTTCCCCCCATAATATGCCTATTGTGCAAAATTTTCAGAAGAAAGAATTGCAGTAATCAACTATTGGTACATAAACTTTTTTGACTTATAAGTGACATATTTTATCATGATTGTTTAGAATACACTTGTGTCAATAGTTTCATGTCCCAAAGAACTATTCGAGAATGTAGTCTCAATATGTAATTTTTTTTTGAGTTGGAGTCTCACTCTGTCGCCCAGACTGGAGTGCAGTGGCCGCTTCCGGCCACCCCAGCTTCGACCTGTTGTGCTCCGGCGATCCTCCCGCCTCAGCCTTCCGAGTAGCCGGAATTACAGGCATGCGCTACCACGCCCGACTGATTTTTTGATTTATTGTAGAGATGAGGTCTCGCTGCCCAGGCGGGTCTCGAACCCGTGGGCTCAGGCAATCCACTCACCTCAGCCTCCCAAAGGCGCGGGATTACAGGCTGAGCCACCGAGCCCGGCTTAATATGTAATATTTATATAGAGAAAATAATAAGTAAATATTATAATTGGCAAAGTTTGTAATGTGGTGTCAATAGAGACCTAAGATTTGTGGAAAAATTGTATATAGGTATAGTGGAATTGCAAAAAATGATGCTGATAAACCAAATACCACAGATTAGCCTACACCCAGGACTGAGTCTCCTAGCTACGTTGTATTCTCATGTTCCCATAATCACTAGACCTACGCTTTGTTCTTCTCGGTTACTGTTGGGTTAGTGAAAATGATGAGAGCCTTCTGGACCCTGCTTACAAGAGTGGCTCCAAAATTCAGTGTTTCTTCAAAAATCAATTTAAACAGGTTTTCATTTTGAGTATAAGTAATAATTGTCAGTCAAAATGGGCATTGCTTTGAAATTCTGAATAAGTTTTCTGCATGCTCTGAAAAACGTCTTTGTGAGAGGCAAAGCCCAATGGTTGAAAACTCTTAAAATGATTTCATTTGTGATCGAATGTGGACTTGGGGTACTGAAAAATTGGAGCTTTTATCCATGCCGTCATGTGGTGTAGTTTTGTAGGGAAAAAAAGTACCTCATGGGTAGATTATTTAATTTTTAAGAAAGTGTCTCAACAGAATAGTGATTCCCTGCCAGGTGGCTTCAGTTTCATGTAAGACTTTTTTTTCCCCTTTTCTTAAAATGACAAAAGGTTTTGAAACTGAGAACTGTCTGCCTGTCTTTACCGGAACTGCCAGTTCTTGTAGCTCTGTTCATGTGTTCTATATCTCATCTGATCTGATAAAGTGCTCTTACAGAGCAAAAAAAAAAAAAAAAAAAAAAAATCAGGGAATTTTAAGTCTTGTTTAGTAGCTCTGCAAGTTAAATTCTTGTATTTTGAATTCTCATACTTCACCTATGGTAGTGTTTTAACTTCATATCAAGATGGGAGAGAAGGAAGAAAGAAAAACACTTCATCTCAATTAAAATATTCCACATATGTGTCAATTATTTCAGCTGACAGGTGAAAATGGGCTTCAGTAACCACTAAAAATCCTGATTAAAGGAGCTAGCTCTTTGTAGAGGGACTTCAAAGTAACATTTCTTTGTACAAACATCTCCCCCATGTCTGTGGATGTTCTCCTGTATATCTTTCAGGATTCCCTCATTTTTATGAGCTCTAAATCACTTCCTATTTTGTATAAAATGTGAGATAATCACCAAGTGTGCATGACTTGATCATTACTCTATGATATTTTCTTTTTTGAAGTAAAATAAGTGTAAGCATAGACTCTGGCCCTTTTCCTACCTGTAAAAATGGTTACATAGGATTCAATGACCTGTAACTTATCTTCCCAATTCAATATTATGTATTTAGGCCTAGGGCATATTTTTATCTATCTTATCTAAGTTTTTTTTGTATGTATTTTTGAAAGAGATAGCTAATATTTTTTGTTATTAAAAGAAAAAAACAAGTGTTCCCTACATTCTGAAGAGAGGAGATCGCAGATTTCAAGTTAGACCATATTACAATAAAAAAGGCTATTGTAAAAGACCATTTTACAATAAGCACCACTGAATGTAATGCACTAGGAGGTATATTGTATCATTGTTTCAAATACCTCTATATGAACAGTGTGTAAAAAGCATATAAGTGTTTCTCATTTGTGATCTAATTTTGAATACAATTTTATTTTTAAGAGAGAAGTTCAGAAATATAGGTAAAATCAAACCATACACTATTACTATGGTTATCGTCTGTTTAATGGAAGCATTTGAAGAATATTTATCCTTGACATTTTCAAATGAAATTCAGTGAATCGTACACTAGGGAATACAAATGGATGCATTCATTTTGACTGGAGAAAAAGACTCTGGCTTTGTTAAACACTCTTTTAAAACTTTATATTCCTAGCCAGGCATTAAAAGCTAGTTGTATGATAAAAATAACTTCTGTATATAGACTCTAACCTAAATATGAAATTCATCATCAAAACAAATTTAAGACATTAGAAATAATGTTTTTATTTTTTGAAAAGCAATGGTAACTGAAGAAGCTAGATAATGAATGCTAGCACTAAGTTAGAGTTTTAATTTGCTATGTAATATGTATGAGGTTCATTTATCTCTTCTCTTACCATTTTCTTAATTAACAAGTCATATTAGAAGTATATGAACAGTTTACCCTTTATGCAGTGCTCCTGACTGTTGTACAGATAAGTTGAGGACATTTTCATTTTCTAGTTTTCTTTATTAAGATATCATAATTTGGGTGCTTCCCAGTCTACCAGTGAAAAACAGACACTGCTAGCAGCAGATGGTAAAAAAAAAAAGCATACTTTCAGGTTGTTAGGACCTAAGATAGAAGTGCCCTACAAGCAGAGAAGAGAGACTGGATACATTCATTTTAATTATAGTTGTGACAAGCAATAGAGATGTCAGTGGAAACAACCTTGCTTTTCTTTTTAGTGAACCAAGTGTTTGTTCCTAATTCAACATTATTAACATTATAATGAGATCCATTCTGAGTTGCTTCTTTTGTAGTTTTATTGCTTTGCAGGTGTATAAAATGTTGACAGGTAAGCCTACTTCAGAGATCTAAACACGTACTATTTAAATGCATTATAGTAATACTATAGCTTTCTACTAAGTATCTCAGAAAGTGCAATGTGACGAACAGTCACATGGAACTGATGATTTGCTGAAGGATATTCCAAATTGTTTTTAAAGGAGGGAAAAGAATGGAGGCAGTGATGTGGTGAGAAGGCAAGCAATAGTTATAAGCAAAAACCAACACAAAACAAAAGATACAGTTAAAGCATTTTGTATGTGTGTGAAAAACTACCTACAGGTAATAGCTTTCTTCTAAGTCACTGTTGCTTCTGTTGGCTGTTTGGTTAATTGGTATGACTGATTGGTTGGTTGGTCGTAGTCTAAAATAGTTTTGCAGCCTTGAAGAGCCAATTAAACAATAAACATTTTAAAGTTGTAAATGGTGATGCTATATTCTTTTGGCGTTTAAGCATTCTACATTTTGGCATTTAAAATGAAACAAAACAGTATTTTCTTAAGTTTGATTTATTGAGATAAATTTACAACCAGTAGAATTTGCCTGTTTTAGTTCTGCAACTGTATGATTTTTAAGAAGTATGCAACCTACTTTTAGACTATTTCCATCACATCCAAAAGATCCCTTTTGGCCTTTTGAAATCAAGCTCTTCTTCCAACAGCCAGACCTTGGCAATCACTGATAAGTTTGTTTTCCTATAAGTTTACCATTTCCAGAATGCCATATGAATGAGTTATTTCAATATGTAGCCTTTTGTAAGTGAAAAGTGTCTTTCCCTTAACAGAATTCTTTATTTAGAGTCATCCATATTGCTATATGCAACTAATGGTTTGTTGGATATAATAATAAACGTATTTTGTAAATGAGTTTAAAAATGCAGAACAAATATGAAGAAATGTCACCATTAATTATACTGAAATAATATTTTCTGAAATATTATTCTGAAATACTGAAGTATATTCTGAAATACTGAAATATATTCTGAAATACTGAAATACTAAAATAATATTTTAATTAAATGAAACTAAATATTTAATTTCAGGTTCCTCTTCATGCATATGTCATTTTCAATACACACAAGTGTACACACAAACACATACACACACACACACACACACACACACACACACATCATCTTTAGGACTTCTATAATAAGTACATGTATGTACATTTATACTTTTTCAGATAAAACAAAATATTTCTTATGTCATTACAGTCTTCAAGAGTCTAATTTCAAGACTTGTAATTTTCCAATTTTATGTAGAATATTTAGCCATTCCTAATTTTTAGATTTATGTTGGCTGTTTCCAATTACTTACTATCATAATACAACAGCTCACAACTTTAGACATAATGCTTCTGAGAAGTAAATATATTTGATACCAGCTGATCGTAGGTTTTGCATTCTGAGTATAAAAGAGAGAATCTGCGTTATGTGTGATGAATGCAAATCAAGAGGACTGCACTAGCAGAAAAAGCAGTCTGTTAAAAATGGATGCATGTAATAGAAGCAGTATTATATTATAAAACACAGACTCAAAAACTACAAAAACAAACAAACAAAACAGTATATAGGAATACATTCCTTTCATCGAATTTTGGACATACACATCGTGTCAGAACTAGTTTGAATCTAGGCAACCGCTACAGAATTCACACTTTTTAACTATTGAAACAGACAACCTTCCCTTTCTGCCTTTAATCTCTTGTCATTAAATCTCCCATTGTTAAAATGTGCTACCTTCATAAGAAACATTAATTTTCATTGCAATAAGGATAGTAACATGAGGTTACAGATAAAGATGATTCTCTAGTTCTTATCTCTCCAGGGTTTTACCGCCAATTCATAGAAATATTTTTGGTTTTGGTGGAATCATTGCTATTACTGTAAATTCTTTGCTTGGTTTTTTTCTTATTATATAAGCCATAATAAAGAAGAGAATCTCATTGTAATTAGTTACCAGTGAAAGAATGGCACCATATTTGTTCCTTCAGTGGTTTTAGAGATGTAATGAAATTCAGTTGTTGCATTGTATATATAACCCGTTAAACATGGGTAAAAAAAGACAACTGCATCCAAAGTAAGCAAAGGGTTTTATTTCCAATTGAAATATTTATGAAAACTAAAGCATATACATTTGAAATATGTGTGAACTCCAAAATAAACTCAGCCTATTTTCTGAGATTGGTCTTTCTCCAACTGAATATTTCTATCACAGATGACAGACATTTTCATGCCTAAAGAGAGATTTTTGAGAGCCCCTCAATATGAATTCTCAGAGGCTTCTTACTTGAAAACGTAAAAAAATTTCAAAATTGCCAACAAGTTAGTTTATTTGGGCCTTTTGTTTTCCCATACAATTAGACAAACATTGTTAGCTTCTCTTTTAAAAGAGAAAAACATTAAAAGTTCTCAACCTCACTCATCATTAGAGAAATGCAAATCAAAATCACATCGAGATACCACCTAACCCCAGTAAGAATGGCCATCATTAATAACACAAACAACAGATGCTGACGAGGTTGCAGAGAAAAAGCAATACTTCTACACTGCTGGTGGGAAGGCAAACTAGTGCAACCTCATTGGAAGACAGTGTGGCGGTTTCTGAAAGAACTAGAAATTGACCTTACATATGACCCAGCAATTCCCCTATTGGGAATATACCCAGAGGAAGTCAAATCATTCTACAAAAAAGATACCTGCACACGTATGTTTGTTGCAGATCTATTCACAATAGCAAAAATATGGAACCAACCATGTTGCCCATCGAAGCTGGACTGGATAAAAAAATGTGGTGTATATACACGATGGGATGTTATGCAGTCATAAAGAAGGACAAACATAAGGACTTTGCAGCAACTTGGATGAATTTAGAGTCGGTCATACTCAGTGATCTATCACAGAAACAAAGAACACAGTACCATATGTTCTCACTCATAAATGGACCGTGAACAATTTTAATACTGTAAGAAAGCTATTGGCAGTAGTGGGAAACTGTCGGCGGGGAGGATTGGCAGTTGAGGGAAACTGCTAGGGGAGGGAAGGGCACACCTCATCAACAAGGGAACCTGCATAATCAACGTTTTTATACCTAACTCTCAATTGTACCCCACATCTTTATAATAAAAAAGGGGAAAAGAGGCTCACATATTTAGTCCTATGCCATAATTTCATCCAAATGAATTCCAGAATACAAGATATAGTAAGGACATTTATCTATAAGATAATCAAGTAAAACAGAAATGCTTATCCTGAACCTATTTCTTCCTTTAAATCTCTGACCCCATTAGCTACATCCTTTCAACTCTGAGGTGGGAACTGCATTTTTGCTCAGTGCCATCACTATAGCAGATGCTCAAAAAATATTCTCCAATCCTTGGCATTTTATTGAGAGGTTCTTCCTTGGGTATGACATCCAATTCACAACTTCATTGCTCCATAATATGGAGTGATTGGGAAGCCCAGATATACTGACCAATTCTTATAATAAGGACACACTTCTACCGCAATCCTATTCCATTCCTTTTCTTGAGAGCCTTGATGGATGCCAGAGGGGTTACGTCGGTCTGTAACTCTATTGTTTTAACAATACCGGACATTTTTTGTAATGATCTTGACTACTTCTAACTAATTTATGCAACCACTTCTTCTTCAGGTTTCCTTTGTTCTTAAGTGGAAGAATTGTTTCTGGGAAGTAAACAGCTTTTGGAAAGCTAGATACTAAAGAAGTGGAGCAGATCCCAGTTATCTTTAGTTAGAACTGTCCCATTAACATTGTGCATTCCAGCTCTCCATTTAAAAAAAATACAAGGAAATTTAAATTGATAGATAAATGTCAAATAATAGGAAGTAAGAGACTAAAATAATGTACTAAATGACTTACTAAAATAAATGTATAGAAGGATAAATTAATTATAGTCAAAATCTGAGCATGATTTTCTTTTTTCTTAAATATTAGGAAAATATGCCTCAGAGGTAGGATTAAAAAGCAAGCTCTTCAGTCAGTGGAATTTAATTGTCTAGTCAAGGTGAAATTCCTTTCTATTCAAGTTTCAGGCCAGAGGAGGAGGTGCCATGTGTCTGTAGCATAGAGATTGGGCAGAGACTATTACTCAACTGTTAATGTTGTTTCTCACATTCAATCTTTATATTGTGAACTCATCTTCTTCTTCTAGGTTAAATGCCACTTCCTCCAGACTGCTGGTTCATTATCTCTTTCTCAGTTTGACCTCAAGTTTTGCACATAACTCACAAATGAAGATATATATCTAATCCTGTGGTAGATCTAGTTGATTTGTGTCATTGTCCATATATCCTAACCATGGCTGTTATGCCTTCTGCTCAGCAACCTCCCTTTTATTTCTGGTCACCCAAATATTCTTCAAATATTACTCACATTTTAAAAAATGATTGATATCCATATTCCTGTCCCATGTGTTTTTTTATATGCAGTTTGATTTGCCTCCACAAATTGGATTTTGAGTCTTGATATCTAATTCTGCACATTGCAAAATCCAGGACACTTATCAATCTATCCTCACCAACCTGATAGTTCTAGACTTAAGTATACACCTCTTCCATTCTGCTTCCTTTGCCACCCCTTGTCATATCTCAAGACTGCCTATAAACTAGCACTGAGTTTGGATCGTTTTTAAAAATCTTAGTCATTTTCCTTTTATGACAAATCTTAAACAAGTGAAAGATTGTGTGCCTAATTTTCATTTTGTGAAATAACTGTGTACAACTTTTAATTGTCAATGGTGAGGGGCTATAATAAATAGGTTTGAAGTTTGTTTTTGTGTTGCAGAACAAGCTGTAACTTGAACTATTGCCAAATATCCAATATCTGTACTTTACACAGCAGACAAAATATTTCATATATTTCAGACATGAAACAGAAAAATCTGGGTTAAATACAGTGCTATATATACCCAACTTTCTCTTGCTATTACAGAACATAAATCTAAAACTAAAACTAAAGATTAAGGTACATTTTCACTTTGACCTCACAATTCCATCAACTAAGTCATACAGGCATATACATACTGCTCAAATTAAGTGACTTAGTCAAAATATTTATTCTTTCTTACACGATAAATTTGGTGACCTAAATTCAGGGTTTTATCTTAAACCTTCACATCCATTGTTTTTATTGTTTTGTTTTTTGTGATTTGGTTTTCCTACAATGTCTATACCTCCATTATTAGTATTTCAAGGTCTCTTGTAATAAGAGTTGAAAAACGCAATCTGTCCACCACCAAGGGCAATACTCCAATATCAGTACTCACAGAAACACTTTAAAAAATGTTTAAAAACTTGAACCCTGTGTGAAGACCATTTCTTTTTTCTGTTTAGGGTATATTTAGAGCAATATATTTTTGTTAAATAACAACATCATAATTTTAATATTTTATTAGCAAACATCAAAGTATAATAGAATGAACCGTAGGAACATTTAAATCGATATTGGAATTTAGCTAATGTTATATACAAGTTGTGTCCACATGTAAAGACTACAGAATATAATCCCATTTATCTGATTGCTGATTCCCATGGCAAATTTTCAATTTGCCCGATTTGTCAAACTGTAGTGATTAATCTTTATTAAGAAGACAGATTACGCCTGCATCCAAAGGTCCATACTTTAAAAAATGAGCTAAGACTAATGATTCCTCGTCCATTGACTATTTTTTCTTCTCATGTGGCAGGTAAAGTTTGGGGAAAGTATTACATAAAATATCATATCGTAATTTTTCCAAATCAATGTGTGTTTTATGCCAACGTTCACCTATTGAATTAGAAATACGTGGTGAGTAGAAATTGCCTGAGAGGTAGCAGAGTACTCTCTAAGAAGTACACATTGCCACTCATTTTCTGTTCTTGTGTATGTTAGAAATTTGCTTCATTTCTATGTGTATTTTTTCTGACTTAGATTTTCTCTCAGAAAAATGAGCATCACAAGCCAAATGATGTTATAAAAAATAACTGAAGATCATTTAGATCATACATATGAACCCAAATGACACTATAAATATGCAGAATGGAAAGTGGTACATTGCTGAGAAGGAAACAAATTTACTAGTGCCTGTAGTTACTGCTTTTGTGCAATTGCCTATTTTATGATACTACCCTTTACTTGTTATTGAGGCATATCACATTTTTGTAAGTCTGAGAAGCCCAAGAATGACCTCATATAATTTGGCCATATTTGTACCATACAATATTTGATTCTCAAGCCAATACAAATATAGTTCAATTATACATTAAACATGCCATGTTTTCAATGTGTTTAAATGAACTGTGTTGCTGAACTCACTGATTAGGCTAGCAGTTGTGAACAACCTCACTCTAGCGTTTCAAAATATATTTTATACCTAATTTAAACCCGATAGAAACTATGAATTGAATAATGGCATCCATTTTGCGTTATTGCTATGCCTATATATAAGAATTTCTTTCAATATAATGAATATTTTAAAAAAATTTTAATGTTAAATATGTAGGGTAAAATTCAGGTTTAGGTATACAAATGTTCATTATGCAGGTACCATTGTTGATGAGGTGTGCTTCCCCTCCCCTGGCAGTTTCCCATTACTGCCAATCCTGCCTCCTCCCTCCACTGGCAGTTTCCCACTACTGCCAATCCCTTTCTTATAGTATTATGATAGTTGTTCAAGGTCTACTTATGAGTGAGAACATGTGATACTTGGTTCTTTGTTTCTGTGATAGATCATTCAGTATTATGACCTCTAGATCTATCCAAGTTGCTGTGAAGGTCATAATTTTGTCCTTCTTTATGACTGCGTAATAGTCCATCTTATATATGTACCACGTTTTTTTTAACCAGTCCTCTTTCAATGAGCCACAATACTTTTTTTTGTTTTTTTGGTTTTGTTTTTGGGGTTTTTTTGGGGGGGGTTGGAGTCTCATTCTGTTGCTCAGGCTGGAGTGCAGTGGCACGCTTTCGGCCACCTCAGTGTCAACCTGCTGGGCTCAGGCGATCCTTCTTCCTCAGTCTTCCAAGTAGCCATAACTACAGGCATGTGCTACTGCATCCAACTAATTTTTTGATTTATTGTAGAGATGAGGTCTCATCAAGTTGTTCAGGCTGTTCGTGAACCTATGGGCTCAGGTAATTTCTTCATCTTGGCCTCCCAAAGTGCTGGGATTACAGGCTTGAGCCACCACTCATATAATGAATAATTTTAAAGGGACACATTTGTGTGCATATGTGTGTGTGTGCGCATGTACATACGTGCACGTATACAAACTAGCATGATCTATTTAACAGGGTAAAACAAGTGAAAGTAAATGGTTTGTCTGGGTATTGCAGTAGGTAGAATTCTAAGATAGTTTCATAAGATTCCTGGCCCTGAGTATATTCATACCTTTTTTCAGTTATTCAGTCAAACATGAACTTTGGTGTTGTTATAAAGAGATTTTGCAGATGTAATTAAAGTCCCTAATCAGTTGACTTAAGATAGGAAGAATACCTGTGTGGGCCTGACCTAATCAGATGAGACTTTAAATATGGGTCTAGAGGGAAGAGATAGAGAAAGCCACAGACTCAACACGTGAATTCAATAGGAAAGAAATCTGCATTGCGGCTTGAAGGTAGGTAAATAATATAGGTGCTTCTAGGAACTAAGAGTGGATTTGGGTCACCAGCCAGTAAACACTTGGGATTTCAGTCCTACAAACAATGAATTCTTATAAAATCTGGATGAATTTGGATGAAATCCCACCCCAGACCACATCTTGATTTCAGCCTTAATGAGACCCTGAACAAAGGGCCCAACTAAGCAATCTTTAGACTCCTGATCCAGAGGAACTGTGAGATAATTCATTTGCATTACTTTAAGCTGATAAGTTTGTGTTACTTTACTATGCAGAAACAAAAACAAATACAAAGATAGTTCATTATTCATTTATATTTTTGAGACGGGATCTTACTATATTGCTCAGGCTGGTCTCAAACTCCTGAGTGCAATTTTCCTGCCTTGAATAGTTTATTTTTTATCTGCATATATCAATCCAGGTCCATTTTCATGAGCATATCTGTGATTATTCTTGGATCTTAGTAAGTATCAAAGTTATTAGTGTTTCCATTTTCACATTTTCAGTCTTACCTTCAACCTTTTTATGCGCCTTCTTCTCTGAGCTTGCTCTTCTCTGTACATATTTCTTTCTTTTTCTTTTTTTTTTTAGTCAGAGTCTCACTCTGTCGCCCAAACTGGAGTGCAGTGGACGCTCCCGGCCACCGCAGCCTCGACCTGCTGGGCTCCGGCGATCCTTCTGCCTCAGCCTTCCAAGGAGCTGGAATTACAGGCATGCACTACCACGCCCGGCTGATTTTTTGATTTATTGTAGATATGAGGTCTCGCTGTCCAGGTGGGTCTCGAACCCACGGGCTCAGGCAATCCACTCACCTCAGCCTCCCAAAGGCACAGGATTACAGGCTGAGCCACCGAGCCCGGCTCTGTACATATTTCTATACCAACAATTTCACTGTATCGTCTATTTGGAAGTCCCTCCCAACATTCCTTCCGTATCTTCTAGTAAAAATTTTAACCATCATTCAATATTCAACTCAGATGTCATCTCTTTCATAAAACTGTCTTTGATCCACTGCAGCTATTGTAAACTGCCCCTGTTTTTTACTCCCAGAGATGTAACTTAAACCTCTCATGAGTTATATATATATATATATCTTCATTGTTTCCTCTTTATATAGACACTTGCTCTTCCTTACAAAAAGGGAGTTTTACTGTAGCACTTACATTTTCTTGTACATAAAAGGCAATTTAGTTTTGGATGGATATGATGGATGGATGAATGGACAGATTAACAAGTCAGAGAAACCTCAAATTTGACTTTTATTCTCTTAATAATCCATCTACTCCACCTGTATATTTCGTTACCTCTTTTTTCAGTTGGTTTCCCACTATCTTTACTCTCTCATCCTCACACTCTGCTCTTGCTAGCCCAGACTTTCCCACTACTTTCCCTCTTTTACAGACACCCATGAACAGAAAACCTGAAAATATGTTACTTGAGAAATTATGTTAGCTTAGTATTTTACTGTTCTAATGTAACCTGAGGGAATTACTTGATGCATGAGGGAAAACTGTGCGCTTATTCAATTGGTCTGACTTAATTCTGAAAGAACTTTCAGAAATAAATGCTTACCCTTTAGTGATACACACACACATACACACACACACACACACACACACACACACATATTTTCACGACATTTCAAATATATTTTTAATTCCGTTGTTTCTTAAAAGTCTACATTATACAAAGTAAAAGCAAAAGTCCTTGGTGACTAAGCAAACAAGAGAGTGGAGTTATTAGTTATAGTGTACAAAAATATATGTCATCTGGGCTTGAAGTAGCAATTAGAATAATCTGCTTCTAGTGTCATAATTTTGCTAGAAACATGAAAATAAATGAAAGTAAATAAACGCAAATAATGCTATAAGTAATTTATCAGGACAGTTATTGTTATTACAAAGCCAGCAAGAGTAAGGGGAAAATTTATATTTATCAGGGTTATAATGGATAGTTTGTGAGTAATTCAAATGATAGTGCTGGGAATTGTTCACAATAGTGTGGTCATAATACATACCTATTTGTAGATCACCAATTTCTTCTCATGCCAAACTATGGATCTCAATATATTGATGATGTTTCAGTTAACTGTATGAGAATCCTTTAGATGTTTATTATAGAAAATTACGCCTATTGAATGTTGTTTATGGTGATAACTGTGTATGTAAGAAGATGTTTCCTTTAAACCAAAAACACTTTCATTTTTTACATGCCTTTTTATGTCTTTTTAATTCTCTCTTGGTAGGTGCTCCTCCATTTCTCTGCTTCCTTTCACTACCACTGCCCATTGTCAGCTTTTCTTTCTATTTGATTCCTGGATAGCTATGTAAAGATGATGATGATGGTGATGATGAGGTTGATGAGGTTGATGATGATGATGATGATGATGATGATGATGATGATGAAAGCCACCAGATATAAAGCAGTTACTATGTGTGATCTAACTTAGTGGGCCCCAACCTTTTTGGTATCAGAGATTGGTTTTGTGGACAATAATATTTGCATGGGCTGGAGTGGGGGGATGGTTCTGGGATTATTCAAGCACATAACAATTATTGTGCACTTTATTACTATTACATTGTAATATATAATAAAATAATTATACACCTCAACATGCAAAAGAGGCACAGATGGAAGTGGCAAATAAAATAATGGATAGGTCACACATAGACTAAAATAGGTGCTGGATTCTGACTTAAAGCCTGCCACCAGATGCAGCTGTATGACTGAAGTACACCATCAACTCACTTGCCACTTACTGAGAGGGTTTTTATATGAGTTGGTAGGCAATTGATTTATTATGGTCTCTGTGCAGTCAAACCTCACTACTAATGCTAATCTGTGCTTGTGGTCACTCCCCAGCACTAGCACCACCACCTCAGCACCACCTCAGATCATCGGGCTTTAGATTGTCATAAGGATCATGAAAACGAGATCCCTTGCATGTGCAGTTCACAATAGGTTCTGTGCTCCTATTAGAATCTAATATCAGCACTGCTCTGACAGAAGACAGATATCAGGCAGTAATATGAGCCATGTGGAGTGGCGGAGCGGCTGTAAATATAGATGAAGCTTCACTCACTAGCCTGCTGCTCATCTGCTGTTGTGTGGCCAGTTCCCAACAGGCCACGAACTGGTCTGTGGCCTGGAGTTGGGAAACCCTGAGCTAAATGATATGTGTATATATATGAATATGTGTGTGCATGTGTATATACATATGCATATACTTATTTAATCCTCCAAACAATTTGAACAAAAATGTAGCCAAGCTGTAAATTAAAACTAAATTTGGCTGGACCCAGAGTGTATAAATTCAACAAGTGGTGCCACAGCAATTGTCTATTCTACAGAAATGCCAGTGGCTACTATCCACTTTCATTTCTTCTAACTTTGTGATGGTTCTACCTTTTTTCTTTCTTTGCTATGCTTTTCAAATTGATTTGCATCATGTAATCATTTGTATTATTCACCAATCTAAAATATTTATTGAGTGTCTTCTTTGTGCCATGCAAGGAAATACATCGATTAAAAAATAAAAAGGCAAAATCCTTTACCCTCATGAAGTTTATATTATAGTAAGACAGCAAATAAATAAAACATATACTGTGTCAAGTAATGACAAGGGCTATGGAAACAAATAAAACAGGAAAATGGAGGGATTAACATGAAGCCAAGGCCTTGGTTCAATAAGGCCTCAGTGATAAGCTGAGACCATTCAGCAGATACCTGAAAGACAGGGTAGGTGACATGAGCCCCATACACTTATATAGGAGATTTGTGCTGACATCCAGGCACAGAATACACAAACACTAAGGTCCTCAGGCAGATTTCCATATGTCAAACTGGTAAACATATGCATGCCCAGAGTTCATTTCCAAATTTTCAAGTGTCTAAAATACCTATAAAAGATGTCAGTATTTTTGACTGAATGAATGGCAAGGAGTTCAAGACATCAAAGTTAGTTAGTTCTAGAGGTCATTCTGAGGTATTGATAGGACATCTGGCATTCTGGTAGAATATATTGTTTTTGATTCATGAACTGAGTTGGAAGCATCAGTTCATAAGGTAAGTGGACTCAGGGAGGAGCACCAGACAGAACCATTAATTCCTTGTGCTTCATTTGTCCTGTTGACCTGCTCTTTTTTGGTATAGGCAGAAGAAAAGCCTCCATCCTATTAATCCCAAATATACTTTTAGTGGGCAGGTTTATCCTGTGTAACTTTCAAAAAACCTCTACTTTCATCCAGCCATCACACTCCATCTGCTCAGCAAGAGGAGAAACATTTTGAGTTAAACTATTTTTTGTATACTCTCTGAGAAAAGATAGCTAGATGTAAATCCACAAGATTATTTACATTCATAGGCAATATTTATGAATGTATTTTAGCATAAAATTTTGCTGCCACAATTTTAACTACATACTCTTTTGAATCTAATTTTTACCAGCACTTTAAGTTCCATTAGCAATCAACTTTGCTGCCAATCAGTTTAATTTCTCATCTGATGCAATCTCAGTAGTGTCTTGGTTTTGTAAGTATTAAAGGAAGTGGTCTACACAATGAATAGTTCCGAGGAGTTCCATTTTCTGAAAGAAATCCAGTGGATTTATTTCCTTTTTTTATTATAAAAATGTGGGGCACAATTCAGGATTAGGTATACAAACATTGATCATGCAGGTACCCCTGTTAATGAGTTATGCCCCTCCCTCCCCTAGCAGATTCCCTCAACTGTCAATCCCCCCCCCCTCCACCAACAGTTTGCTGTTACTGTCAATCATTTTCTTTTTTTTTTTTTTGAGTTGGAGTCTCACTCTGTCATCCAGACTGGAGCGCAGTGGCAGCTCCTGGCCACCGCAGCCTCGACCTGCTGGGCTCCAGCGATCCTTCCGCCTCAGCCTTCCGAGTAGCCAGAACTACAGGCATGTGCCTGCCACGCCCGGCTGATTTTTGATTTATTGTAGAGATGAATCACTTTCTTATAACATTATAATTGTTCAAGGTCCTCTTATGAGTGAGAACCTATGAAACTCTGTTCTTTGTTTCTGTGATAAATCACTGAGTATGTTCGACTCCAAATCCATTTAGGTTGCTGCAAAGTCCATATATTTCTCATTCTTTATGGCTGCATACTACTTCGGAAACAGAACCTCAGTTCCTCAACCAACTCATCTTTGACAAAGCCTCCAACAGCAACTACTGGGAAGAGGAAAGCCTATTCAGTAAACGGTGCTGGGAAAACTGGCTGACCACATGCAGAAGATTGAAACAGGACCCCTACCTGTCACCATACACAAAATTAACTCTAAATGGATCACAGACCTAAACAGAAAACCTCAAACTATAAGAATCTTAGAAAAAGCAGGAGACATCCTTATCCAGTGGATTTTTAAACATAAGTAGAAAGGAAAATAATTTCCACTGCAGAACCTCAACATATACAATTTCAACAATTGAAGATTTTAAGTGGTAAAGAATTCAAAAATTTTCTACATGGATTCTAAGTCCTCTTCATCTCCATATCAGAATTTTGTGTCTTTTAACAGCTTGTTAAAAACATTAAAAATTATTTTAGTTGTTTGCTTTAAACTGCATTCTTCCTAGATATGTCCTGTATTTTTGAGACATTTTTATCTGTGGAATTGCAAAGAGGACACTAAAATGGCCTATTGTAGAATCTAGGATAGTAACTCTGTATAAATAAATGTATAAAATATTTTATTAATGAGTTCTGTGAAAGAAAGTAATAGAGTGCTTACACAGGAGTGCAGGCGATCTGCTGCAACTGCCAAGCTTTCCTTGTTTTTAGAGAATGTCAGAATTGTACCATGTCACTATAGGTTCTCAGTGTCATCTAAATGTGTATATCTGTGCTGGGAAGACTGAGTCATTTGTAGTACTTTTCCCTAGGAGACCATCTTAAGGCTCTACAAAGAATCTGAGGCCTGGGTTAGATATCAAGTATCGACTCATTATTTCTGACTTTCTAATCTCATCATATTGCTGATGATTCTGTCTTCAATGGAATATAATGAAAGACTGACAGCCCCCTTCTTGGATGTCAAGAGTGATTCACACTGGGAATAGAACTAATATTTTTTGAAAATTTAATAAATGAAATTACTCGGCTGAGGTGAGTGGATTGCATGAGTCTGCAGGTTCGAGACCTGCCTGGGCAACTTGGCGAGATCTCAACTCTACAATAAATCAAAAATCAGCCGGGTGTGGTAGCGTGCGCCTGTAATTCCGGCTATTCGGAAGGCTGAGGCGGAAGGATCGCCGGAGCCCAGTGGGTCGAGGCTGCGGTGGCCGGGAGCGGCCACTGCACTCCAGTCTGGGCGACGGAGTGAAACTCCAACTCAAAAAAAAAAATAAATTACATAACAAATATTTATGCATCGCTCATTATACATAAATTATTTTTAGTTGCAGTGATGAATGACATAATAAATTATATATTTTTCCTGACTTCAAGGATTTTCTTTTCTAAAGAAAGTGCTTTTGGTTCATTAGATCAGATAGATAGACAGACAAGCAGACTCTGTCTCACACACATATAAAACTAGTAATATAAAACACAAAGGAATACAGATTTTCGAGGATGTACTATATAACTGGGAAATTTGAAAGTTAAGAAATATTATTTACTGCATTTTCTGTTATTGCATTTAAAAAAACTTCATGAACAATATGATATTGCTTTGACCTTCAGCCTGATACTTGATCTACTGCTTTCATTCAATCATTAGAAAATATTTATTAAGCTTCACATGCCAGTTAGTGTACTGAATACTAGTTTGGAGAAATGAAAAGACAAAAGTTCCCACCTGTGTAGAGGTCATAGGTTAGTCTGCTGGGAGGAAATGAACTTCAAATACTATATGGTTTACTGAAGTTTTGAAAGGAGCTAAGAATGCAGGAACTTATGAAAGCATTTAAGAAGGTGATCTAATTCAGTTCAGGAATATGATGGACCTTCCTGAAATAAGTTTCTACACATAACTTCTGGTGGTACCTAGTTATTCTCTGAGATACTCAGTTCATTATTGTTGCAAAAATTCTTAAGTTTTTCCTGTTACAGGAGGATCTCTCACATAGTCAGAGCCTCAATCCCCTTATCTGGAAAATGGGAAAGATTACATTTCCCACACAATCCTAAATAAAATCAATTCATGTATAAACCATAGCTTGGTGCCTGACAATACAGATTCTTTCCGTTTCCCATATCTGGTTCTTGCAACTTTCTGTATTCAGTGACATAGCTCAGCAGATGTTAGCACATTGTGGAAATAGGCATTTAAGCTAGTTCATCCTTGGCATGTATCAATCTATTTAAATTTACCTTTTTCTCTCTTCCGTGTTTGGCTTTTCATCATGTTCACCATCATTATGATTAGGAGTCCTTTCAGCCGGGCTCGGTGGCTCAGCCTGTAATCCCGCGCCTTTGGGAGACTGAGGTGAGTGGATTGCCTGAGCCCGTGGGTTCGAGACCCGCCTGAGCAGCGAGACCGCATCTCTACAATAAATAAAAAAAATCAGCCGAGCATGGTAGCACATGCCTGTAATTCCGGCTACTCGGAAGGCTGAGGCGGAAGGATCGCCGGAGCCCAGCAGGTGAGGCTGCAGTGGCCGAGAGCAGCCACTGCACTCCAATCTGGGTGACCGAGTGAGACTCCAACTCAAAAAAAAAAAGAGTCCTTTCAAAGGTCTTCATTTAGCACAATGATAAATTTAAATGAATTGTCCAAACCCTCATACTTTGCTTCAAGTTTTCTCATTCACATAGGCCCCATGATTACATAGCTTAGATTTTGGAAGATTAAAGTAGATTTTTTTTGTGCTGATTTTACAAATACATTTGGACTAGTTAGACCACATGTTCCAATTTTTAATTAAGAAAAGAAGATCATTATACTTAAGACAAAAAGGTATATTTACAACTTCATTTACACTATTGGTCCTTGGTATCTTAATTTTCTCCAGGTGTTTTAAAGCAAATCTGTATTTCAACTGGTTAAACTTTAGAGGAAAAGCAGTTAATGCAAAGCCTATTTCTTTTTCTTTGAAATATATTCCAGTATTTTCTTGTTTCCATTTATGCATTTCCTCTTGAACCTCTTTTCGTTTTAGAAGGAAATCTAATCTTGTTCTGTCCTCTGCATAAGTAACTGATATCAATAGCTGATATCCTTCGGATCTTTGAAAGTACAGTAAGATCAGTGTTTTTAGCCTCAATTGGATTTTTAGTATGTTTTCCTCATAAATTCTGGCAATATTTAGCCATGTTATCCCTATGGAGGCTGCCATTGACTCTTTCTGCTATTTTTTTGAAAGAGGAATATGTTCTTCTAGTCAAGGGACTTTCATAAGCATGACAATGTGAATGAGTGGTGGCATACATTGGAGGTATTTGGTGAAAAGCCGTTTGGAATAGAACAGGTAATATAAAAGTGATATGTTCCCTTGCATGCTGATAGTCCAAATTTTGAGTTCACATTTTTATAAATGAGGAACAGCACACACACGCACACACACACACACACACACACACACACACACACACACACACACACACATACACGCACACACACACACACACACTGACAAACTCACAATGAAGCAGAGTGGGGAAGGAAGAGTAATGCTATGGAGCCATGCTACCTTGATTTCATACTCCTATTGAGACAGTTTCCAACTATGAGCTATGTGAGCTTTAGGGTATGTCTTAATCATTCTACATTTTAGTTTCCTCATTTATAAAGCGGTGATAATAATAAGACCTACTCCAAGAGGTCATTATGAGAATTAAATGTCTTAATCCATATAGGTAGTTAAAAAGTGCCTGATGTATACCAGAGCTTTAATAAGTATTTACTACTATTATTGTTGTTTTTAGGCTCTGATTTGTTGAAGCGGATTGGCGTAAAGCTAAACAACTCTATGCATCACCTATAAGAATTTCAAGACAATACTTACTTTTATTCAAAGAAATAAAGTAGTTATTCACATTGTTATCAAAATTCTTTGAAAAGTAGGCATAATAAGTCATTTTTACCCTTTTCCTCATTCTTGCAGAGACCTGAAGAGTCCCTGTCTGGTGTTTCTAAATAATAGCTCTTCAGGAAAAAGAAAGATGTGTTACCTAGGCAATCACTATTCAACACAATACCCACATTTTGCTTTAACAATCAATGAACAATATGTATGTGGGAGGTGGGATGGAAAGCAACTTGTATAGATAAATATAAAGGACATACATATTGTGTGTGTGTGTGTGTGTGTGTGTATTAACAGTAGTTTAAAAGCATCCTACGTAAATTTGTATTTATTCAGTCTTTTAAAAATGCTTTTCTTCCAAGGCACTCATCAATAAATCCAGGAGTATGTAACATAGAACTAGTTGTGAGGGAGATGTAAGATTGGATTTAGAATTTCCTGTAGGGTTTTCACTTAGTGGCTGTATGACTTCAAAGCCTACTTTATGTCTCAATCACTTCTAACCACACCCACACCTCAAGTACTTAGAAGAATTTGTTGGGATGAATACTCATCATATATCAGAGCAGTCTAAAATATGAACTTAGAGACAGAGAGGCATGGCTCTATCATTTGTCAACTGTGCCACTCTAGACAAACAACCAAATATCTCAGAGCACTGATTTTTCTTATATGTAAAACTGAGATTAAAATGTCTGTGTCTTAAGATTGAAGTGAAAATTAAACAAGCTGGTTGTAAACTTAAAAGCACAGTTCTTTCATTAAATGATAGCTAGGCTTACTATTAAATCTATCTGGATGCGAATTATTTTAAAATCTCTAACATTTAACTGTTCATCTATCATCTAGTGTTTAAATGGTGAGCTCTTTAGATGTTGAATACTAACGAAAACCAGAGAATACAGTTGTCAAGGCTTGGTAAAAAAAAAAAACAAAAAAACTCTTTCACTTAACTTCTGGTATTGATATACAAACTCCTTTGTAAATACTGGATCATAGTCCTTACAACTACTGAAATGATTCTCTTTAATTAAGGAAATTTTTAGTGCTACAAATAGTGCTCTGAAAGGGAAATTCTTAGAGACATGGGAATGAGATTTAGGAAATAAAAATGGAGGAGCAGATTGAAAGAGAGAGAGTACTTATAAGACTGCTTTTTGAATTAAAAAAAGTCTCATTTTATGTCTCTCCTCTCTTCTATTACTATCTTATGTAGAGCTAGTGGAAACATTGTAGTGAAGTGGGAAATGACTGAATCTGCACTCGCTAAAAACATACTGATTTAAAACTTCCTAAGAAGTAAGCGTAGCCATACACCAACAAGAGAACAATTTCTCAGATATCTTGCATTTACTGGTAATCATTTTATGAGTTATCCTTGAGCTAACACGACCATAGATAAGAATTTCCTGCTTCATTTTTGTGTCTATTTTGGATTGTCATTGGTTAATGTTATTTGAAAATATTTCCATTGAATTCCATAAACAGCCTAAAAATCTGCTATCAGTTTAACTTCATGGCAGTCCAACTCGGTTATTTCCAAGACAAAAAAATTAAAGTGTTTGAATTAATTTCTACACACAGATAATATTTTGGGTTGATTTTTCTAATATGAAACTTTTCTAGGACTTTTTTTAAAGGTGTGGGGTACCACTTAGGATTAGGTATACAAGTGGTCATTGTACAGTTAAAGCTTGGGCCCCATATTGACAAATTAGTATCTGCTGAAGAAATTGAGAATATAACATCATAGCTATGTGAAATAGAAAAAGCTAAATAAAAGACAATCACTGCTTCTGATTTATCTCATGCATACCTCGAAAGTCATAATCCAAATTCAAAGGCTTATGGCAAAGCTTAGATTGTTCATAGGAGGCTTCAAAATGTAAAATTATTAATAAAGACATGGATGGCAAAGAAGCACATGAAAATGTATTCAGTAGCATTGGTCATTAGAAAAGCGCAAATTAGGCAGCCTCCTTGGGTCCCATCCCACTGTGGAAACTTTTCTCTCCTCTTAATAAATCCTGCTTTCTTAAAAGAAAAATAGGACAAACGCAAATTAAAAGCACACTAAGATGCCACTGCACATCTATCTGGATGGCTAAAAAAAAAAAAAAATAGTGACAACACCAAGCACTGGCAAGATGTGTGGAACCTGATTATTCATCCATTGCTGATGGGAATGCAAAACAGATTGCCAGTTTCTTAAAAAAAAAAACAATAACAACAAGCACTACCACTAAACATGAAACTACTATGAAACCCAGCAATTGCATTCTTGAACATTTATTCCAGAGAAATGAAAAATTATGTTCCCACAAAAACATGTATATGAATGTTAATAAAATTTTGCTTTATAACAGTCAGAAATCAAAAACAACTCAAATGTCCCTTTCCCTTATGGGTAAGTGGTTAAACAGTGGTACATCCATATTTGAAATATTCCTCCACAATAAAAAGAAGTAAACTATCAATACATGCAATGACCTTGATGAATTTCCAGGAAATAATGCTGTGTGAAATTGTAACAATGCCAAAATATTACTTACTATATAATTCCATTTATATAACATTGTTTAAATGTTAAAATTATAGAAATAAAAACCAAATTAGCGTTGCCATGTGTTAAGGATAGGGTGAGGATGGAGGGAAGTGGGTTTGACTGCAAAATGGCCGCATGAAGGATGCTTATGAAAATGGATATATTCTATATCATGACTTTATCAATGTCAATATCTGGCTGTAATATTATGACACAGTATTGACAGATGCTACTCTTGAAAGAAACTAGATAAAGGGTACATGGTGTCCTTCTGTATTATTTCTTACACTTTATATGAAACTGCAATTATTACAAAATAAAACATTTAATTAAAAATTACTGAGAAAAACATGGATATGGTTTTGATCCAGAATATGAGGTTAAACAAATGTTGACGAATTTACAAAGTTACTTACCTTATAATGAACGTACACTAATTGTGTATTATAGCATAGATTTAACCTTATAGCACTCATGAAAGTATTAACTCAATAAATAGTTATCAAAGTGCTAAAAATACAACTCATTTTCTGGAGAGTGTGGCTATTAGCTCTCTTGTTTTGTCAGACAAGATTATAAAGTGTTCTTTTATTTACAGGTCACATATGTGTATCTAATAAAGTGTACTTTGCTAAGTGCATTGCTACATTCCTGAAAAGTATGTAAATCTAAATTGTGTAAAATGATTAGATTTTATAGATACTAGGATATGTTCTTATTTAAGAAAGTCAGTGGGTTTACCTTAAAATGAGAATGAATAATTCAAATTTATTTGGATATTTAGAACTTGTTCCCGAAAAAGAATTCAAGGCTAAACATATATACATGCTGTATTTCAGGGTTTTATACATGAACACATTGATGATCTGGTTAGAGCAAGAGTTATATAGATAAGTATAACTGGATGATGGATATAGTTGGACATGATGGGCAAAGGTAATGAAAGAATTGAGAATGACTCATGGCTTTTTAGCTTGAATAGCTGACTGACTGGATAGTGGTATCATTTACTAAGAAAGTGAAAATTAGCTGGAAATTTTTATTTTTATTTTATTTATTTATTTATTTATTTATTTATTTATTTATTTATTTATTTATTTTTGAGCTGAAGTCTCACTCTGTCGCCCAGACTGGAGTGCAGTGGCCGCTCCCGGCCACCGCAGCCTCGCCTGCTGGGCTCCGGCGATCCTTCCGCCTCAGCTTTCCAAGTAGCCGGAATTATAGGCATGCGCTACCACACCCGGCTGATTTTTCGATTTATTGTAGAGATGAGGTCTCGCTGCCCAGGTGGGTCTCGAACCCTCGGGCTCAGGCAATCCACTCACCTCAGCCTCCCAAAGGCGCGGGACTACAGGCTGAGCCACCGAGCCCGGCCGAGCTGGAAATTTTTAGATGAAGACCAAGATTTTCATTTTGTAAACACAAAGTTTGAGATACCAGTAAGATATTTAAGAAGATATATTGAATAAAGATATTGAGTCTACAGTTCTAAGGATAGTGATTCAGAAACAAATTTGAAAATTATTGGTAACTACATGGAATTTAAAGACATGGGAATTGATGAGAGTAGGGTTTAATGTGTAGAAAATGCAATAGGAATTAGGATTGAGCACTGAGGAACTGGAAATTTCCTAGTGATATATAAGAAATTAGGAATGGAGATGGAAAAAAGATAGGAGAAAAACAATGTAAGTGTGGGCCATGGCTAATTTCTTCTGTTACTTACCACAAACAAATGAAGGCTGTGTATTAGATTTACAAAAAAAAGTTTTTAGTTGGTGTGGTTATTATGCAAGTGTGGCTGAAATTTTGACAGAGTAAATGGGAAGTGAGAAACTTATGATAGAAAGTGAAATAATTCCTTAGAAAAGTATTGCTGTTTTACATCTTTTTAGAATGCAAAGAAGTTTAGTAGTGCCTGGATGTGGTTTTGTATGTAGAGAGAACTTTTGTTTAATCAGCATTACTTAAGCATGTTAAAAGACGGATATAACTAATCCAGGGAGGTGTCTTGCACAGATATGTAAAAACTATCAGAGCAGACTCATGAGTAAATTGAGAGAAGATGTTAATCAAAAGCACATGAGAAAAATAACTTTTGTAATTTTTAAATCTTGTTTTTAATTGGCACACTATACTTATACATATTTATGAGGTATAGTATGATGTTGTGATACGTTTTATTGTATTGCTAATGCTCATACATTTTTCTTTGTGCTAAGAATATTCACAATCCTATTTTCTAGCTATTTCTAACTTTTTGAAGTATATATTTGATGACTATAATAACCCTATTATAGAATGTAACATGAGAACATATACCTCTTTTCTAACTGAAGCGTTGTAACATACTCCCTCCCTAACACCCTTCCCCAGCCTTCAGTAACCACTATTCTGCTCTCTACTTCTATTACATCAACTTCTTTGCATTCCATATATGAGTGAGATTTGGCTTTTCATGAGAATAAAATCATTCAGTAGAAGAAGGGGCAGCACAGTGTAGGATGTATTGTTTTGAAGAGATGGAAGAAACAGAACATCATTTTATTGATACATTCTTGGAGATGTGTAATGAGCATTCAAACTGGAAAAGATGTAATAAAATGAAGGGGATGGATTTGTGAACGATATCATGTAGTTTTTTTCGGCAGAGTCTGGTCATGAGGAATGAGGGAAAAGAGTATAGCTCTATATAGGATGGCGAGTTAGAAAATTGCACACATATATATTTGAAACATTAATTGCCCAAGAATATTAGTCTGGCAGATTATTTTAAAAACACAATAAAGCATTGACTTTGGGAATGATGAGACAATTCTGAGAATAAGAATTAAGTTTATCATCCTCAACTTTTTCCTCAGGTTATATCTCATTTGTTTTGTTGAGGAGGGTAATTGTTCTCTCTCTGTAGACATTTTTCACCCTGTGATGAGCAAACCAATAGTTAGAACGGCTTATTTTTCTTTTGAAGACAATTTTATGAATCGTCATCTACCAGAGACTTAGAGCATATCATTATTGGCTGCAATTAATTAAATAACCTTAAGGATTATATGCTTCCCTATTTGTTAAATAATGATGAGGACATGGAACTATGTCCTGGAAGATCAAGACTAAATGATAGTGTTACCAATTTGCCCTATTGTTTTGGTTGGTTTGTGTAATGCTTAAACTGTTCTTTTCTACCATTCAACTTTATTTTGTCTCCAGACTTCAGAGCCTTGAAAGATTATTTTAATTGTGGCAATTGTCTCAGAATACAATTTGCTAGCCTCTGATAACCTTTCTTTGGTTTGGGCAGCATGTCCTTGTTATGATATTTTTAATGGTGCTTATGTTCACTGCCGGAATTTTTTTTTTTTTTTTTGTAGAAAACCTTTTGAAGGTCACCCATCACTAGTGAATTCTCAAGTCAGTATGCACTCTTCTAGCAACAGGCAATGATTAACTCTAAATGAACCTGAAGACACTAGAGAATTAAGCAGTGCATAGAAAAAGCAAACTCAGTTTTGAGCTTTAGTTGAACTGAGAAAAAATGATCAAAAACCATTATACATTAAATATTAGAAAATGAGATGAAATTTTAAAGCAGATTCTTGAGTTAAAATATTTATTGTAATTTTTTCATAATGTGCTTTACCTGTTAAATTTTTGAATTCTTTTGATTCTAAAAAAAATCAGTTTTTCATGAAACATGATCTTTATGGAAACATTAAGATAACACATTAAAGTATAGAGAAGAAAATAAAAATTATCCACAAACCTATCACTCAGAGTTAATTACTGTTAGAATGTTGCTATATTTTTATCAAGTTGTTATTCTATTTATAGTTTTTTTGCATAGTCATTATAATATTGAATATAACAGTGATATGAAATTTTAGATTTTCTGACAACTTTTTAAATGAAGAGTGGTAGCATAAAATTACCATTTTTTCATGAAATAATTAAAAACAACAACAAAACATTAGAACATTAACAGCAAGGAGAAAAATTGGTATTCTCCCATCACATTCATTTTATAAAAGAGTATTTAATACTATATAAATGATATTATCTCAGAATAAAATAGTCATTTAGTTTGAATAAAATTTTATGGGAAATTATTAATATTATCTTTTTAATTGTTTTGTTATATAAAACCTTTATCTTGACAGTCATGACCACATCTATCCTTAAGAAGTTAATTGGCTAGGAAAACAAACAAACAGGAAATAATATTGACTAGTCTTTTTAAAAATACATGATCACACATTTCAAGTGGGTACTTACCATTGCCAATAACGTTACTATTTACCCTTAATAAATCTACTCTCCTACTGTTAGAGATTTCTATTTCATGTCTTCTCGTCTTTCCTCAATCCTCAAATAACTCCTTCCCCATTATCTCTCTCAATTATTATTACTTCTTAATTTCATTAATTATAAGCAATCAGAGAAGAACGTCTCACAATGATATGTCACTTCTCAAACTTTAGAATGGTTGTAATAAATAAAGATGGACAAAACAATTGTTGGGAAGATATGATAAAAGGGAAATGCTGATACACTGCTGTAGCACTGTAAAGTATTGTAAGTGCTATATAAAACTGTTTGAACCTGTCTCATAAAAATTAAACACAAAGTTACCATGCGACTGGGTAGTTCCACTTCTAGGCATATTCCCAACAATATTTAAAATATATTCACACAAAAATTTGTACACAACTGTTCATAGCAGTATTATTTATAATAACTGTTCATAGCAGTATTATTTATAATAACTGAAAAGTAGAAACAACTCAATTATTTATTAATTGTTGAGTAAACAAAATTGTGTATGTTCAATAGAATATTACTTAGCCATAGAAAAAATAAAATATAGATACATGTTTCAACTTGAAAAAAATTTGGAAGCATTGTGGTCAGTGTAAAAAATTAAGCACAGAAGCCCGGCTCGGTGGCTCAGCCTGTAATCCCGCGCCGTTGGGAGGCTGAGGTGAGTGGATTGCCTGAGCCCGCGGGTTTGAGACCCTCCTGGGCAGCGAGACCTCATCTCTACAATAAATTTAAAAAAGAATCAGCTGGGTGTGGTAGCACATGCCTGTAATTCCAGCTACTTGGAAGGCTGAGGCGGAAGGATCGCCGGAGCCCAGCAGATCGAGGCTGCGGTGGCCGGGAGCAGCCACTGCACTCCAGTCTGGGCGACAGAGTGAGACTCCAACTTAAAAAAAAAAGAAATTAGCACAGAGAGACTTTTACTTCATGATTTTATTTATAAGAAATGCCCAGAGTATACACATACATAGAAACAGAAAATAGATTAGAAATACATCAAGAAAGGGTGTAATTGATAACCAGTAATTTTTTTCAGGGTATGAAAAACAACCTTAAATTGTGATGATGGTGATGCTTACATAATTTTAATAATATACTAAAACCACTATATTGTCTACTTTAAATAGGTGACTTCTATGGTCAGTGCATTGGAGCTCAAAACAGTTGTTTAAAAAGAGAGAACTTTTAAAAAAAATTTTCTTCTTTTTTTATTATAAAGATGTGGGGAACAATTCAGGGTTAGGTATACAAATGTTGATTAGGCAGGTACCCTTGTTGATGAAGTATGTCCCTCTCCCCATAGCAGTTTCCCACAACTGCCAATCCCACACCCCTCACCTGACAGTTTTCCACTACTGCCAATTCCTTCCTTATAGTATTATAATTGTTCATGACCCGCTGACGAGTGAGAACATATGGTACTCTGTTCTTTGTTTCTGTGATAGATCACTGAGTATGATCAATTTTGAATCCATCCAAGTTGCTGTGAAGTCCATATGTTTGTCCTTCTTTATGTCTGTGTAATATTCCACTGCGTATATGTACCACATTTTTAACGTCAATATGCCTCTGCCACCAAGTTCATCCAGCTGCTTGGATCTATATCCATCTAGTCCATCTTCTTCCTGTTAAAATGGATGAATCGTATTTATTCTTATCAAAGATCAACACAACCTATTTGTGCATTGAATCCCATCATCTCTCTCTCACATAAGGTTTGGTATTAAAAATAACCCCTTTCTTCAGCAATATTATCTTCTCCCTCTCTAAGTTCATCCCCATCAATACAGAAACATGTAATTTCTTTCGTCTTCAATCATCTTAAACCTACATCGTCTTCCATTTATAACTTCTTTTCTTTTTTTTTAATAATCAATATTTTTATTATGATATTGTGGGGTTCACTTAAGGGTTAGGTATACCAATATGCTTCGTTCAGGCACCCTTGTTGATAAGCAGTGTCTCCTCATTCCCAGACAGATATTTACTACCATTAATCCCATCTCCCCCCCATAGTTTTCCACCACTGTCAGTCATTTTCTTATAGTATCACGTTGGATGTTCAAGGTCCACTGTATGAGTGAGAACATGTGATACTCAAATCTTTGTTTCTGTGAGAGGTCATTCAGTATTATAGACTCTAGTTCCATCCAGGTTGCTGCGAAATTCATGATTTTGTTCTTTTTTATGACTGTGTAGTATTCCATCGTGTATATGTATCACATTTTTTAAATCCAGTCCTCTTTTGATGGACAGCATGGTTGCTTTCAGGTTCTTGCTACTGTGAACAATGCTGCGATAAACATACATGTGCAGGTATCTTTTTTATAGAGTGGTTTGCGCTTCAGGGTATATTCCCAGTAGGGGGATTGTGGGGTCATATAGGAGGTCAAAATTTAGAGCTTTTAGGAATCACCATAGTGTTTTCCACAGAGGATGCACTAGTTTGCACTCCCACCAACAGTGTAGAAGTGTTCCCTTTTTGCCACACACTCTCTAGCAACTGTTATTTTATGAGATATTGATAATTACCATTCAGACTGGAGTTAGGTGGTATCTCAGTGTGATTTTGATTTGCATCTCCCTGATGATTAGTGAGGTTGAACATTTCTTCATGTGTCTGTTGGCTGCTCGGATGTCTTCCTTTGTGAAGTGTCTGTTCATCTTTTGCCCATTTTATAATGGGGTTGTTTGTTTTTTTTCTTTTCAGCATGTTTGAGTTCCTTGTAGATTCAGGATGTTAAGCCTTTGTGAGACCTGGAGTTGGCAAATACTTTTTCCCAGTCTGTAGACTGCCTCCCTGCTTTCTTGATGGTTTCTTTGGCTTTGCAGAAGCTTGTTAGTTTAATGAGGTCCCACTTGTCTAACTTATCTCGTATGGCCTATGGGTTTTGGGTTTTGTTCAGGAATTGGAATCTAGTTCCAATTTCCATGAGGGTATGTCCTTCATTTTCTAAGGTTCTTATGGTTTGAGGTTTTGCATATAGGTCTCTGATCCATTTGGAGTTAATTTTTGTGTATGGGGATAGATAGGGGTCCTGTTTCAGTCTTCTGCATGTGGTCAGCCAGTTTTCCCAGCACCGTTGACTGAATAGGTTCTCCTCTCCCCAGTGGTAGGTGGTGGAGGCTTTGTCAAAGACGAGTTGGTTGAGAAATTGAGGTTTTGCTTCTGGAATTTCAAATCTATGCCATTGGTCTATATGCCTGTTCCTATACCAATACCAAGCTGTTTTGATGATTGTAGGTTTATAGTAAAGTTTGAAGTCTGGTAATGTGATACCACCTGTTTTTTTTTTTTTTTTTTTTTTTTTTGCTGAGGATTGTTGTGGATATTCTTGGTCGTTTGTGTTTCCATATGAATTCCTGTGCTGTTTTTTCTAGGTCTGAGAAGAACGTTGCTGATAATTTGATGAATATTGTATTAAATCTGTAGATTGCCTTAGGTAGGATGAACATCTTCACAATGTTGATTCTTCCAATCCATGAACATGGGGTACTTTTCCACTTGTTGTGTCATCTTTGATTTCTTTCGGCAGTGTTTCGTAGTTTTCATTGCAAAGGTCTTTCATGTTTCTGGTTAGGAAGATGCCAAGGTATTTCTTTTTTTTTTTTTTGTGACTATTGTGAATGGAATTGTGTTTTTTATTTGGGTTTCTATTTATTTATTATTGGTATAAAGAAATGCGATTGTCTTTTGCACATTTATTTTATATCCTGATACTTTGCCAAAGTCCTTTATCAGTGAGAGGAGGCTTTTGACAGATTCTCTTGGGTTTTCAAGGCACACAATCATGTCATCTGCAAAGAAAGATAACTTAGCTTCCTCTTTTCCTATTTGGATACCCCTGATTGCCTTCTCTTGTCTGATTGCTCTGGTCAGGACTTCAAATACTATATTGAACAGGAAGGGTGAGAGTGGGCATGCTTGTCTTGTTCCAGTTTTCAGGGGAAATGGTTCCAATTTTTGTCCGTTTAGGAGTATGCTGACTGTGGGTTTCTCGTAGATGGCTTTTATTGTTTTGAGGTATGTTCCCCGTATGCCTAGATGTTCAAGGGTTTTTATCAAGAAGGGGTGCTGAATTTTATCAAAAGCTTTTTCTGCATCTAATGATATAATCATGTGGTTTTTGTTTTGACATCTGTATAACTTCTTTTCTCTGCACTGAATATCCAACTTTCTCCTCCCATTTTCCTTTTAACTGATTCAGCAATTCTTTCATAACTATTGCCAATCAAAGCTACTGTTATCAATGACAGCCACTGATTTTTACATTGCTGAATTAAATGATCGATTTTTGGTTCCCATTTTGTTTGAGCTAACAATCCCATTTGACACAGTTCTTCAGAATATGTGCTTTACTTGACATTCAGGACAATTCATCCTTTTGGCTTTCTACATACCCTGCTGTCTATTTCTCCATTTCTTTTTGGGGCTCCTTCTCTTCTGCCTAAACTCTAAATATTAGGGATAACCAAGGTGCTATCATCAGGTGTTTTCTCCACCTATATTCACTCCCTTGGTAATCTCATTCAGTTTCCCAGCTGTAAATGCCACTTATATACTAATAATTGACTAATTTATAAATCTGTCTTAGATGTGGCTCATTAAATCTAGACATCTGTGTTGAATTTTGTATCTGAAATTTGGATGACTAAGAAGTTTTTTTTATTATAAAGCTGTGGGGTACAATTTAGGGATAGGTATACAAACATTGATTAGGCAGGTACCCTTGTTGATGAGGTATGCCCCACGTATGTTTGTTGCAGCTCCATTCACAATAGCAAAAACATGAAACCAACCATGTTGTCCTTTGTAACTGGACTGGATAAAGAGAATGTGGTACATATACAAAATGGAATATTATGCAGTCATAATATTCTCTCCCAGCTACAAACAGATCTACTACTACCATTTTTCTCATTACTTCCACTAATTTTGAAACTGGAGCAATTATTTCCTCAATTTCTCAAACTAGGTATTCGAATTGGAATTGATCTTCGATTATTTTTTTCACACACCTCCTATATCCAATCCATCAGCAATTCCTGTTTTTAAATAACTCCAAATTTATTCAAATCTTGTTATTAGCTGTGATCTTCGCTCACTACTAGCCTCTGTCAAAGCCAGCATCACCTCTTGACTATGGTATACAATAGCCTGAACTATGTTGCTTCTCTTGCTACCATCAAAAAAAAATTTTTCAACCCAGATGTCAAAGCTATTTTTAAAAATCAAAAATAGTTAATTTTACTCCTCTGCACAAAGTCTTCCACCGGATGTCCATTACAACTAATTGAAAATCAAAACTCTTTATCATGGCTAACAAAGTTTTTCATGATTCTGTGCATTTTTCCAAGTTTTTCCTACTTTTAACTTGATCTTTCTGTTCTAACTACAGAGGCTTTTTGTATGTCTCTTTGACCATTCCAAGCTTGTTTTCACACTAACTAGTCTTTGAATTTTCTGGTCCCGTAGCCTGGATTGCTTTTCTTCTAGGGGTTTGCATCACATTCCCTGAATTTATGTTTGTCATTACTCAAATATCACCTTCTCAAAGAGGCCTTCTCTGATCATTATATCAGAAATATCATCTCAAAAATTCTCGGCATTTAAAGGGTACTTAGTTTTCTTCACAATACTTACTACATCTGATGTTACATCATATTTATTTTTTATTGCCTTTTCCATTACACTAGAATATAAGATTCATGATTTCAGAATATTTTGTCTGTTCATTCACTACCATATTCCCACCACCTACAGTATGGTACCAAATAAACAACTTTAAGTGAATGAATGCATGTAAAAACCACTGGAATATACAGTTGTTTGTTTTGTTAATTTTATTTTACATGTTAATTTTAAAATAATGTTTAATATTTAATATTTTAATTAGGATATTTTATCTAAGAAGTTATATATGTCATATCCCATTAAAGACTAAAAATAAAATAATTTTTCTATATATTATTTCAGTTATAATTTACTTAGCATTTGCATTTTTTCCCACATTATCACAGCTGTGCTATAAATTCTTCTTTGCATTTCACATTATCTCTTTAGGATTTTTCCTAAGATGTTACATTCTTGGCCAAATATTAGGAAATATAATGATTTTATTTTATATAACCGTATAATGGTTTTTTTTTTTGATAGTTGTATCAATTTGCATAGCAAATTCATTCATTCACTTGCTTTAAAAATATCCATTGGGTGAACAAAATAGTCAAGACTTCTTGTTTTTTTGGAACTTTGAAGCTTATATTCTAATGGCATATGTCATCTAATAAACAGTCAGTGATAATAAATAAGTAATGTATAGAATATGTTAAAAGTTGACAAGGGCTGTGCAAAAAAAGAAAATTAGAGCAAGGTGGGGTTTGGGAATGCTGGAAGAGGGCAAAGTGTTGAAGCATTGAGACAGTTCTGGTAGCCCTCTTTAAGGGATCTGAGCTAAGGCTTAGAAGGTGAAGGAGATGAATATAGTGCTGATGATAAAAAGAAAGTAAATGTACATGCCAATTCACTGCATCTTTGACAAACTGTAGTCATTATTATTGCAACAAATGTGCATTTTTCTGTTGAGTTTATGCTAAACCTTAAAACAAGCCAGACTATTCTGAAGGTATGTGGAATGATCTCTCTCATAAATACATTTTTAACTTCCTCTGCTGTCATACACTCCCATGCTCACTCTATTATCACACTGACTTTTAGTTACTTGAGTATGCTGGTGCTTTCTTACTACCTTGGGACATTCACACTTGCTATTACCTGAAATTCATTCTCACTTTCTCTTGCTCTCGCTCTCTGTCTTTCTCCTTCTCTCTCACACGCACACCTTCGCCTTATTAATTTCTAACTCAAGAGTGTTTCAAGTTTTAGTCTGCTTTTTCCTCTGGAAGATTTTCTCTGAGACTCCTCACTTGGTTAGATTCCATTTTTGTTTACTACTGTGGCATAATGATGGCTTTGATAGTGATAGTAAATAAAGATCTGTAAAACATAAAACGTCTTAAAAGTCTCCTCAATGTGACAGTAGCACTCTTAAAATAATATTATAATTTTACATATTATTTCTATTGGTTGAATTGTGTTACCAAAAGTTATGTTGAAGTCCTGACTCTCAGTACCTGTGAATCTGGCCATATTTGGAAATAGGGTCTTTGCAGTTGTAATAAAGTTAAGATAAGATTATTAGGGTGGGCTCTAATCCAATATGACTGTTGTCCTTATAAGAAGAGGAGAAGACACACAGATACAGAAACAGAGATACATGGGGAGAATACCTTGTGATGATGAAGGTAGATGTTAAAGTGATGAATCTTCAAGGCAAAGAACATCAAAGTTTGCTAACAGTGCTCAAAGCTGTAAGAATGACATTGAGTATATTCTCCCTTAGAACTGCCAAAAGATACTAACCCTACTTGGAAGGCTGAGGCGGAAGGATCGCCAGAGCCCAGCAGGTCGAGGCTGCGGTGGCCGGAAGCGGCCACTGCACTCCAGTCTGGGTGACCAAGTGAGACTTTCACTCAAAAAAAAAAAAAAAAAAAAAAGATACTAACCCTACCAATATCTACATTTTGGACTTCCAGTCTCCAGAGATGTGAGAGATAAAGTTTTAGGGTAGTCAGTTTGTGGCACTTTATTATAGCGGGCCTAGGAATCTACACACTATAGTTTAAATTTTGTTTTTAGCATAATGTATATGTCTATATTATATACTTTAATGATGCTTTATAATTTTATAATGTCATAAAATTGTATATATTTATACATTACATTTATTATATTTTAAAAGAAATTATACTGACTTTGGTATGTCTTTCTTTAATAAAATACAAATTATTCATGCATATTTAATGTTTTTCTTTAAAACTTTCTTGCTATCTTCCACTTACTCCATACTAAATTCATGTTTTATTGGAATACTGTTTCTATTTTACTACTTTTATTCATTCTTGTTAGTCAAGAAAAAAGATCAAGCCTATAACAGAAAGACTCACAATAAATAAACTAATAACCTTTCAATAGACTTTATTTAAAAACACATAATAAAAATTGTTTCATAAAATTTGACCTGAGTTGTGAAAAATAATTTAATTAGTTAATTTACCAATCCATTGATTCACGAGATATTTATTCAACACCTATCAGATGTAAATGCACAAGTAAAAGAAACGGATAAAAAATGTATACCGTAGGATTTTGTATTTTTATGAGAGCAATGGTTAGACAGTTGTCTTTGTTCCTTTTGTACTGCTATAACACCACAGACTGGGTAATTTATGATAAACAGAAATTTATTTGACTCATAATTCTGGAGGCTGGAAAATTCAAGATCGAGATCCCACATCTGGTGAGTGCTTTTTTGTTTGCATCATAACATGAAAGAACGTATCACATATGCAAGAGAAAATAAGAGATGAACATCGGCATTAATCCATTCATGAAGGTGAAGCCCTCAAGACTTAAACACTTCGTGTTAGTCTCTGTTTCCCAACATTTTTGTATGGGATTATTTCCAACAAATACATTTAGAGAAACTTTTAAACCATAGAAACAATAAAGAGAGAAGTAGAGAATTTCAAAGGTGATCATTGCTATAAAAATGCTGACAAAATGAGTGGCATACAGTAGAAGGTCCACTTTAAATAAGGTCAAAGAAAGCCTCTCTGAGGAGATGACATTGTGGCAGAGATTTGAATGGTAACAAGAAACTGGGTATGCAGAGATCTGGAAAAATTACCTGTTAGGTAGGGAGTGGACTGAGCATAAAGGCTCAAAGGTAGCAATGAGATTGACTGTAGCCAATCAGAATGGAAGGTTAGTGTAGCAGTAGCAGGGTAATCTACTGTGAAAGATATAGAGGATAGGGTCAGAGAGGTAATGGGCTGTGAGAAGATCATGTAGGACACCGTGGTCCAATGTAAAAAGTCAGGCGGTTCTTATTTTCTTAGCTGAACCAAATAAAATTTAGCTAACCTATCCCCAGTCTACTCATCTATGGTTTGGTTGACTACTGTCTATCTGAGCACAAGAACTAGAACTGCTAGTGACTATAGACAGTCAAATACAAAGAAAATGCAGATGTGGAAGAAAAATATGAGTTACAGTGTAGGAGAGGGATCGGTAATCAGCCAGATAATAAAGTCAGGAGACCAACATTACATTGCAGATTGCTGTCAGGAGAAGACATGACTCAATAATCCAAAATACATGCCATAGAGAGACTACGACAATTCCACAGTTTAAGGAAATCTGAAATCAAAAGGAAAATGGGTAGGTTTAAGAGTGTCAAGAAGATATGGATTCCAAAAGGCAACATGAGATAAGTGATAAGTAGTATGGAATGAGTAGAATAAAAGGAAAAGCAATCAAATGCGAAGTTTTAGAAGTCAAGAAAAAATAATTTCCTAAAACAAGTTTCCAAGGATTTAGGTGATCTCTTGACAGTTTCTATCTACTACAGTAGAACAAATCTCAAGATATAGTCAGTAACAATGTGGCAGAGGAGATCTAGAAAGTGATTATAACTGACCAGAAAGGTGAAATGTAAGAAATTACTCAAGAGCATTAGGGCTTGTGTACTGTGTGTGTGTTTCCTACATTACCTCGAGGAAGCAGTTGATTGTGACTGTGCAAGTATTATAACCACATATGCTTTATGAGACCTACATACTAGTGTAGATAGATGGAATCCTAATGCAATTTCAGAGTAGAGAGTTTTGTCTTCCTGCCCTAAGCTATTTTAAGCATAAAACGTGTTTAAATATTTCTTTGAATATAGCTTTTTTTCTGACAATGCAACCATAATGTGAACAAAGAAGCTTCAATCATTGTTATTCTAGCCCTTGGCAAAGACAAGTATGTACAGAGATTTAAAAAGAGAGACTGGTGAAGTCAGAAAAGGATCCTGGCCTCTAAGAATACGCTTACAAATCTAATAATTAACACTATTTAAAGTTAATAAGTGATTCGTTTTGTGGTCTGGGTCATTTTTTTCATGGACTTTAAGTATTGTAAGTAATGTGAGACCAAGTAACAGAGCAATTTATTGTATTTCTCTTGCACAAAAATAATCTTGTGATAGTGTCTTTTTGACAAGACTTATGTGACTAATAAATAACTCCTTTGTTAATGAGGCAATATTTTAGGCTACAAAACTGAAATGCCTACGTCAAAGTTAGGCAAGAACAAACATTATCATTCTTACTGTGTATCTTTGAATTTTTTATTGATAGAAAAACACTAAATTGTGACAATGTTTAGTGAAAAATGAACATTGACTTAAAATTTTGGCTGTGAATCTATGTAAAATAATATCCTAATAAAATAGGCGCAGTTATTGGAACATGTATATGCTAATTTATGTTGCATAAGTATTATTTCATTAAATATATATGATTATCCTCTGAAATACAGGTATTGTTATTTTCCTATCATACAGATAAGGAAACTGAGACATAGACTAATAAAGTAGCTTGACTAAGGACCCACAGCTAGTAAACGTTAGAGCTGTGCATCAAAACATGATTTATAGCCGGGCTCGGTGGCTCAGCCTGTAATCCCGCGCCTTTGGGAGGCTGAGGTGAGGGGATTGCCTGAGCCCGCGGGTTCA
>NW_007148013.1:16376-26130 GCF_000164805.1 Carlito syrichta | reverse complement strand
CCTGCTGGGCTCCGGCGATCCTCCCGCCTCAGCCTTCCGAGTAGCTGGAACTACAGGCACACCCTACCACGCCGGGCTATTTTTTTTTTTTTTGATTTATTGTAGAGATGAGGTCTCGCCTGCCCAAGAGGGTATCGAACCCGTGGGCTCAGGCAATCCACTCACCTCAGCCTCCCAAAGGCGTGGGATTACATACAGGCTGAGCCACCGAGCCCGGCTAGAGTATCATATTTCTTAACCAGTAAGCCATGTTGCCACTCAGGCTAAAGACACTTAGGATGATGTACTGCCAGATAGGTGTCATTTTTCAGTGTCTTGATAAACCAAGATTGCCTCCATACCCTGCCCTAAGGATGTTCTTTCTTACAATTTCCTACTAAGAATATCAAGGACCAGTTCTAGGTCTAGGAATGGCTGTGTCTCTTCTAGGTCCTGTTCTAGGTCTAGGAATAGCTGTGTGAGGTTTGTCAAGTTACTTTGTTAAAGGTTCATTTTTATGGTAGGCAGAATAATGGTCCCCAAGTATGACCATGCCCTGCTCTCTGAAACCTGTGACTATGTTACCTCACATGATTAAAGGAACTTTGTGGATGTGATTAAGTTAAGAATATTGAGATGGGTAAATTATCCTGGGTTATCCAGATGGGCCCAAAATAATCCCAAGTGTCCTTGTAAAAAGGAGGCAGTAGGTCTGAGTCAGAGAACGAGATAAGAGGATGGAAGCATAAGTCACATTGATACTGGTCCTTGAACCAAGAAATGCAAGTAGCCTCTAGAAGTAAGAAAATTACTCCCTAGAGTCTAAAGAAGGAACACAGCCCTGCTGGTACCTTGACTGTAGCCCCCATGGGACTCATTCAGATATCTGACCTCCAGAATTATAAGAGAATACATTTGTGCTGTCTTAAGCTACTAAGTGTGTGGTAATTTTTTCAACAGCAATAGGAAACAAAGTTTCTTTATTTGCAAAAAATAGGTGTAATAGTGACTTTGTAAAATGGATACCGAGGAGTTAAAAAAGAAGAAATTAAGTGATTCGAATGCATACAAGGAGAATAAAGGAATAGTATGCGAAATAGTCTCGAAAGCCCAGTGTGCATACATGTGGGACATAATTCAGTCCTTCTACCCTAGGCTTCCACATGAGGTCTTGGAGAAACTAAACGGGGTTCTCCTCTCCTTCCCCTCCCCTTTCAGGATCTGACCCTGTTATTTTCTCCTTCCTCATCTCTACTAGATCCCTTTTTTATTCCCTTCACTCCAACCACACTTCCCATCCCAGGTGAGCTGGCCTTAGTATGTATTCTCCTTGGGACTCCTTTGTATCATTACAGATTTGTCATTCAAATCTCAACTGAAATGATATCTCTTCCTGAAATATTTTCTAGATCATGCAAACCAAAGCAAATTTCACTGCCACTCTCTACCACACTTCCTTAACATCAACTTTTTTTGTAGTGCTTAGTAAAACCTGAAATGTGTCCAAATATATTGAACATATTTTTTCTAGATATATTTTTTTCTCTAACATTTCCAGAGTGCAAGATTCATGAGCACACTGCTTTCTCACTGCTGCCTATTGTGAAACTAAGATGTACAGAATTATATACTTAATATATTTCTATTGACTCACCACATGACAGAAGGCAACACTGCTTTCAGACATTTCGAGAAAGTGAGTTAATAAAATTCACTTCTGTTTAAGCCAGTTTGAGAGAGAGAGCCATCTGTACTAGTATCCTAACTAATTCAGCTTTATTCTGCTGTCTGTCTATCTAAATATCTATCTATCTATCTATCTATCTATCTATCTATCTATCTATCTATCATCTCTCTATCATCTAGATATTAAAAACCTGACAACAGAACAAAGTATAAAAGACAAATTAATTATCTGAGAAACTCACTAGGTCACTATTTTGTTGAATATATTGTATGTAGTTATAATAAGAAATTTTTCATTATATATTATGTTCATGTAACTACATTAATTGATAGGATGCGCTAGTAATATAACCTATTTTGTGTATAATATAAACATACACTATTATACAAACATAACTATATAATCATTGCAATCATTATTTAATGTATAATGGTATTCAATATTCCATATGCTCTTGGCAATATTCAAATCATACTCCATGTGATATGGCATAACAGTGTATTTCATTTAACATTGTCACATAGCAGTGTACTAGACAATTGTTTTATGGGGGAGGGTATGGCTATTGTAGAGAGAGAGTGGCCAGAGATTCTTCTTGAATTATGTGACTTTTTTATTTTTATTTTTGAGTTACTCCATCTCCCAGAGAAATGTGTAGAGACTCTTGTGTATCTAAAGGTAATATTAGGACAATTTTAATTGAATGTACATTTAAAAAATATAAAGCTAAACTTGACAATATTAAAAATCAGTTGATACACTTGATATTGCTCAGGTGAAAAATGAAACAGAACAGGCTAAATGAAATCAGAAAAAAGATGAAGTGACATGATGAATAAGAATAAATATGTAAGTCCAATCAGCTTCCCACTTAATGAGAAAGACTTATGGATAGACAAATTAATAATTTTTATTCACATTCTATTTATACAAATAAACACAAAATTCCAAAACATTGGGATTCATAACGGTTGAAACTTAATACCTTTGACAAAAGTTTACCAGATTACATCAAACAGAAACAGATGCTTCTTTTTTATTTTCATTTTTTAGTCAGAGTCTCATTCTGTCTCTCAGGCTGGAGTGTAGTGGCATGCTCACAGCCACCACAGCCTTGACCTGCTGGGGTTAGATGATCCTTCTGCCTCAGCCTTCCAAGTAGCTAGAACTACAGGCATGCGCCACCACTACCGGCTAATTTTTTCATTTATTGTAGAGATGAGATCTCGCCAATTTGCCCAGGCTGGTTTCGAATCCCTGGACTCAGGTAATCCTCTTGCCTGGGCCTCCCAAAGTGCTGGGGATGCCGATTCTTTTAAAGGGTAATATCTGGAAATGGTACATCTCTATCACAACTCATTGGAACTCAGTCACATGGCAAATCAAGTTTCAGTGGAGACTGGAAAATGTATTCTGGGCATTCATTCATCTATATCAACTTTAAGTGTTCTAATACTAAATAATGATGTTAGATAACTGATAATTTCTGACACAGGAGTGTCACAAACAAAACAAAGATGTTTGTAAAAGCTAGTATTTCGTCTTCCTGTGGAGTATCAGGCAATGCAATTCAGTGGGTAAAAATAGACTGAATAACATTCATAGATGTAAGAGTAGAAAGAAAAAACATCATTATTTACAGATTATATAACATTATACTTGGAGAACTCTAGCAAAATTAATGGAAGAAATAGCTGCATCAATAAAAGAATAACTGGGTGCGGTGTCTCACGCCTGAAATTTCAGCGTTTTGGGAGGTTAAGGTGGGAGGATCACTTAAGCCTAGGAGCTCAAAATCAGTCTGGGCAACTGACCTTGACTGTACAAAAAATATAAAAATTAGTTGGGTGTGGTGGCATGTGCCTGGAGTCCCAACTACTTGGGAGGTTGACACAGAAGGATCACTTGAGCCCAAGAGGAGGAGGATCACTTGAGCCCAAGGTTATGGTAAACCATAACTGGGCCACCAGCACTCCAGCCTGGGGGACAGAGTGAAACTCTGTCTTAATTTTATTAAAATCAAAAATTAAAATAATAGAATTGAGTAAAATGGCAAAATATTTCCAATAACTATAATTTTCTCTAATTAAACAATAACTACTTAGGAAGTATAGTGAGAAAAATAGTCACAAATACAAAAAACAAAACAAAACACCAGCAGCAACATCAACAGCAAAACACAATTTAAAAAACTAAATTAATGATTAGAAATAAGCCAAATATGAATTGGACAGAAATACTGTGAATTGGTTGCTATGAAATTCCCCATAATAAAGCTATAGTGATATTTTTAAGATGCAAAATAATGTAACCACCTATTTTTCTTAAAACTCTCGGCCCACTACACTTAGAAAAAAATTTAAGTTTCTTTCTATGGCTTAGGTGCCTCTGACCTCCTGTATGAAAACTTCTTCCTTTGCTTCATCTTGCCCCTTCTAGGCAAGAAATTCAGCAGCACTGGCCTCTTTATTGTCTATGAACATATCAAGTTAATTATTGCCTTGGGACACTTGTATTAGCAATTTCGTTTTTCAGAAAGCTCTTCGCTTTCTTCAGATTTTCTCATGGCAGAGTTCTTATTATCAATTCACTTTCTAGCTTAAAAGTCACATAATTCATGGGAGGCTGAGGCAGAAGGATCATCTGAGCCCAGCAGGTCGAGGCTGCGGTGGCCGTGAGCATTCCACTGCACTACAACCTGGGAGATGGAGTAACTCAAAAATAAAAATAAAAAAGTAACATAATTCAAGGAGAATCTCTGGCCACTCCTTCTCTACAATAGCCATACCCTCCCTCATAAAACAATTGTCTAGTACACTGCTATGTGACAATGTTAAATGAAATACACTGCTATGCCATATCACATGGAGTATGATTTGAATATTGCCAAGAGCATATGGAATATTGAATATCATTATACATTAAATAATAATTGCAATGATTATATAATTATGTTTGTATAATAGTGTATGTTTATATTATACACAAAATAGGTTGTATTACTAGTACATCATATCAACTAATGTAGTTACATGAACATAATATATAATGAAAAATTTCTTATTATAACTACATGCAATATATTCAACAAAATAGTGACCTAGTGAGTTTCTCAGATAATTAATTTGTCTTTTATACTTTGTTCTGTTATAAACTATCTTTTAATCAGGAAGCCTTTGTGAGGTTGGGATGGCATTATATCTTTTAATCAGGAAGCCTTTGTGAGGTTGGGATGGCATTAGCTTTGGAATCATATAGTCAGATAGTAAGTTTTTGGTCTGACATTTATAGATGATGTACTCTAGATCAATCATTTAATTTTTCTGATACTATTTTCTTTTTATAGCTCTGTAAAATGAAGAGAGCCAGTATAATTACCTGATATGGTTTTTTAAAACAAGGATTAAATGTCACAATATAAATGTGAAGTATTGAGCACAGTACCTGTCACAGAATGAGCTCATAATATCAATCTCCTTCTTTCTTCCTTTGTTTATCCGTCAATGATGAGAAACAGTTATTGATTTGGTGAAACATATACATATTTTTATAACTGAAAATGTCTGAAATCTCTTTGGGTAGCCTATTGAGAAATGAGCTACAGGACCTTTCACCTTTGTCACTATTAACATGTTGAGGCAGTTGGTTCTTTGTTTGTTTTTGACAAAACACGAGGGCTGTCCCGCACAACTTAGAATGTTTAGCAACATTCTTGTTTCTACCCAATAGGTGTCAATTGTGCCAATCCGCACTCCAGTTGCTTTCAAACTGTAAAATATTCCCTTGGGAAAGGTGTGAAACAACCCCTATTTGAGTACTACTAAGCTAGAGATATGAGGACATTGTTCTGGAAATGGGTTAAAAATTAAACCCCAGTGTTGTTCATAGACTGTAACAGATCCACTCAGCTGTTTCACCTATTATGTGAGCTAAGCCTTTCTGTTCCTAGGTGTCAGTGAAGGAATGTCAGAGTAGAAAGTAAGAGAAAAAAAATTAGCTTCTTTTCATATTGAGGGAATGGAAAAGACACGGAAGACACTGTCAGAAGGTTTTAGAAGTTCTCTCATGAACAGATGCAAAACTTCTGTGTTTTCAAAATCAGAAACACGTTTCTCAGGCTATGGAAGAGAAGAGTTGAGACATGTGCACTTGTCACTTGGCTCGTCTTCACTTTATTGGGGAGATTGTGGAGGTGGTGAAACTATAGAAAAGCATTGCCTTAAACACCTCAGGGAATTGTAAATGCCCAAAAATGAATAGCAAGCAAGCATGAAATGAGTTCAGTGTTTCTCAGAAGTTGAAAATAGAACTCCTGGGAATGAAAACTCCGTAAGACAAGGCACTAGGGATGTCTCTGTTGCAACTGAAAGACCGGATGTTGGCTGTCTCAAAGGATGCCAGGAAAATGACTAGTAAGACTCCCTCACACACAAACACAAATATACAAATATAGAAACTTTGACTTTCAGCCCTCGAATCGTGGTAGAGATCTCTGAATTGGCTTCTGCCATCCTAACAGAATGGTACTTAAAAGGTAAGCTGTGGAAAATAATGAACCTTGCATGTCTTGTTCCAATGAGTTTGTGAATGAAGATTTAAAAACTGGGAAATGTAACATAGAAAGTCTTGCATATGCCAGAGGACCCACACATAAAACCATAATTCAATTAGATAGTTCAGCTATCACTTAACAACTGCCTGCTAGGTACTAGGCAGAACCCATGCCAAGTACCAAAAGAGAAGATAGACAGCATCTCATCCCTCACAGAGTACACAGACAAGTGGATGTATAACAAGACTGTGCTTAGGGTTATATGGGAACTCAGAAGAGGAACACCTGAGTAGCATGAAGGAAGGAGACAAGTGTCCCAGTTGCCTGAAGTAAAGCTTAAACGATATGCATTGTATCCAGCATGCACTAAAGCGTAGCAACAACCACTGTTTGCTGGCCCTATGTCAGAAACCAAATGTTGTTACATTTGAAAAGCACTGGAGACCTAGGCTTGCAATTTAAACAGATTTGGCACGTTAATTCTAGTTTATCTGGATAAGGATTTTAAGTGTATTATCATGTAGTTTGAGGACTTAATCCCTAGCTTATGGCTGGTTTGTTTATAGAAATTAGTAATAATCCTTTTTAAAGTATTTATTTTGACAGCACCACAAAGTTTCCCAGCTTCCTGCATGTATAGGGCAGCCCTCTAAAACTCAGTGGGCCTGGAGTTTTATGTTTGACTTTTTCGCATACAACTGGCAAATATGATGGTGACACTATTAGTCACAAGGGATGAAGCCAGCCACAATGACTATCTGGCAAGAACAGCTCACAGAAAATGAGGTGATTATAAGTTCCATTGAAGGCTACATAGTGTTCCATTCTCTGAGCCCCCACAGCTCTGCATGCTTCTTTAAAGCAGTCCTCTGAAAACCCTTATGTTGTTAGGCTAATTAGACCTCTTTTCTGGATTGAATGCATAATGAGTAGGTGGGGATATGCACCTATAATTCATTATTCATCTGGCAAAACCACACATTTCCAGTCCTTAAAAATTAGTAATAGGTTAATCATTCGGAGAATAACCAGACAGCTATATATCACCCCCTTCTTGAATCATTGAGAGCCCAGATGAATTGTTGCCTATGAATTATTTAATGCTACCTATCTTGTTGACTTTACTACTGATGGGTGATGGTATTGCTGGAGAAATGGTTTGATACTTATCATGTGAGTATACATTTTCATATGTAAATGCATTGTAAGACTGCCATGCACAGTGCTGGACTGACTGATTGGGGAATACTGCTACATGTAGATAGAAGTAAAGCCACAGTGCTTATATTGCTGAGTAGCTCCGATATGAGTTTTTCAGGTATGTATGACTCTTTTTTTTTTTTTTTTAGTTGGAGTCTCACTCTGTCGCCCAGACTGGAGTGCAGTGGCAGCTCCCGGTCACCGCAGCCTCGACCTGCTGGGCTCCGGCGATCCTTCCGCCTCAGCCTTCCAAGTAGCCGGAATTATGGGCATGAGCTACCACGCCCAGATGATTTTTTGATTTATTGTAGAGATGAGGTCTTGCTGCCCAGACAGGTCTCGAACCCGTGGTCTTAGGCAATCCACTCACCTCAGGTCCCAAAGGCGCAGGATTACAGGCTGAGCCACCGAGCCCGGCTTGTATGACTCTTAAGATGATATTTTGCAAATATGTGCTGTAAAAATTTCAATTTTTAAAATAATTAAATGAATCTTTTTCTCTAATTACAGAGTAGGAGTTAGGTGGTTCTTTTTATATATATATATACATATTCGTTAATCAAAAACCAAGTTTTAAAAAATCTTTTAATTGATACATAATATTTTACATATATATGCGTGTGATATTCAGTTGCATTCATATAATGTGTAATGATTGTTAGGGTATTTGAGGTGTCTGTCACTTTGAATATTTCTCATTTCTATGTGTTGAGAAAAATTCAAGTACTCTCTTCTAGCTATTTTGAAATATACAATACATTGTTGTATACTGTAGTCATTTTGCTGCTGAATGGCAGAATTTACACCTTTTATCTAACTGTATGTTTGTAACCCTTTAACCTAGCTCTCTTCATTCTCTCTTCCCAATCACCCACCCTTCCCAGACTCTGGCATTTTTCACTCTATGCTCTACCTTTATGACATCAACTATTTTAGCTACCTTATATAAGTGAGAACATGTGATATTTGAGTTTCTGTGCCTGGTGTATTTGCATAATGACTTTCAGTTCTATCCACGCTGCTCGAAATGAAATAATTTTATTATATTTATGGCTGGATATTATTCCATTTTGTTTATGAGTGTATACAAACACGCACATACACACACACAGACACTACATTTTCCTTACTGTGTGTATATATGTGTGTATTTGTATATATATGTATATATGCATATACTATACATGTATATATATAATTAATTTCTTGATGAACAACTAAACAAAAGAAACAAATGGGACCATATTAAAGTAAAAGCCTTCTGTACATAAAAGGAAACAGCAGAATAAAGAGGCAATCTGTGATTTTCATGTCTTAGTCATAAAGTGTTTGCCTAGACCAATATCCTGAAGTGCTACTTTCTATGTGTCTATGTATTTTTCTTGTCGTTTTATAGCTTCATGTCTTAAGTTTAAGTCTTTAATCTGTCATGAATTGATTTTTATGTCTGTGAGAGACAAGAATCCAGTTTCATTATTCTGAATATAGACATAACATTTTTTTAGGACTGTTGATTGAAGAGACTTGTCTTGGTGCCTTTGTCAAAAAACAATTGGCTGTAGATATGTAAATTTGTTTCTGGGTTCTCCATTTATGTTCCATTGGTTTATGTGTCTATTTTCATAATACCATGCTGTTTTGGTTACTATGCCCTTGCAATATATTTATTTATTATAAAGATGTGAGTTACAATTCAGGGTTAGGTATACAAACATTGCGGGTACCCTTGTTGATGAGATATGCCCCTCCCTCCTCTAGCAGCTTCCCTCAACTGCCAGTCCCACACCCCCCAGCCCTGACAGTTTTCCACTACTGCCAATCACTTTCTTATAGTATTATAATTGTTCAAGGTCACCTTATGAATGAGAACATATGGAACTCAGTTCTTTGTTTCTGTGATAAATTGCTGAGTGTGATCGACTCCAAATCCATCCAGGTTGCTGCAAAGTCCATATATTTGTCATTCTTTATGGCTGCATAATATTCCATTGTGTACATGTACCACATTTTTTTATAATCAATATTTTTTATTATGATATTGTGTGGAAAACAGTATGGCGATTCCTAAAAGCTCTAAATATTGACCTCCCATATGACCCCGCAATCCCCCTACTGGGAATATACCCTGAAGAACTCAAAGCACTCTACAAAAAAGATACCTGCACACGTATATTTATTGCAACATTGTTCACAATAGCAAAAACCTGGAAGCAACCATGCTGTCCATCAAAAGAGGACTGGATTTAAAAAATGTGGTACATAGTCGGGCTCGGTGGCTCAGCCTGTAATCCTGCGCCTTTGGGAGGCTGAGGTGAGTGGATTGCCTGAGCCTGCAG
>NW_007148013.1:12797-16117 GCF_000164805.1 Carlito syrichta | reverse complement strand
TAGAGTCTATAATACTGAGTGACCTCTCACAGAAACAAATATCTGAGTATCACATGTTCTAACTCATATAGTGGACCTTGAACATCCAATGTAATACTGTAAGAAAATGACTGATAGTGGTGGGAAACTATGGGGGGGTGATGGGATTAACAGTAGTAAATATCTGTCTGGGGATGGGGAGACACTTCTTATCAACAAGGGTGCCTGAACGAAGCATATTTGTATACCTAACCCTTAACTGTAATATATTTTGAAGTCAGGTAATGTGATGCCTCCAGCTCTGTTAATTTTTTTTTTTTTGAGTTGGAGTCTCACTCTGTCACCCAGACTGGAGTGCAGTGGCCGCTTCCGGCCACCGCAGCCTCGACCTGCTGGGCTCCAGCGATCCTTCCACCTCAGCCTTCCAAGTAGCCGGAATTACAGGTATGCGCTACCATGCCCGGCTGATTTTTTTTTATTTATTGTTGAGATGAGGTCTTGCTGCCCAGGCGGGTCTCAAACCCACGGGCTCAGGCAATCCACTCACCTCAGCCTCCCAAAGGCGCGGGATTACAGGCTGAGCCACCGAACCTGACTCGGCTCTGTTAATTTTGATTAAGATTTCTTAGAATTTATTTTGATTTCTGTGAAAAACTGCATTGGTGTGTTGATAGAGATTGCATTGAATCTACAAATTTTTTTCTGGCAAGATAGTCATTTTAACAATATTTATTCTTCTAATCCATGAACATAAAAAAAATTTTTCCATTTGTTTGTGTCTTTTTCAATTTATTTCATCAGTGTATTGTAGTGTTCCTTGTAGAGACATTTCACCTCCTTGCTTAGATTTATTTCTAGATAGTTTGTTGTCTGTGCAAATAGGATTAACTTCTCAATTTCTTTTCTGATATTATATTATAGGTGTATAAAAGTTCTACTGATTTTTGTTTGTTGATTTTATAACCTGCAAATTTACTGAATTTGTTTATCAGCTCTAAGAGATTTTTGGTGAAGATTTTTGTTTTTTCTAACTATAAGGTCATTTATGGCTAAGACCCCAAAAGCAAATGCAATAAAAATGAAAATAAGTGGGACTTATTTAAACTGAAAAGCTTCTACACCACAAAATAAATAACCAAAAGAGTAAATAGGCAACCTTATCTGTTCCAGTTCCCATTGCCTTACACAATGGGAGATGGTTATTTGCTAACAATATATGTGACAAAAGACTAACATTGATAATCTACAAAGAGCTCAAAAAATTAACAATAAAAAAATAAAACTAACCTCATTAGAAAGTGGGCAAATGACATGGACAACTGTCAAAGGAAGAAAAAAAATAAAACTAACCTCACTAGAAAGTTGGCAAATGGCATGCCCAACAGTTGGGCAACAAACATATGAAAAATGTTCAACATCACTAATCATCAGAAAAATGCAAATTAAAACCACAATGAGATATTACATTACACCAGTCAAAATGACCATTATTAAAAATTAAAAAATAGATATTGACACAGAAGTAGTGAAAAGAGATCATTTATACACTGCTGGTAGGAATCTAAATTAGTACCACTATGAAAATCAATATGGAGATTTCTCAAAAAACTAAATATAGATCTACTATTTGATCCTGCAATTCCACCACTTTGTATGTAACCGAAGGAAGACAAATTGTTGTACAAAAAGAACACTTGCAGTTGCATGTTTATAGCAGCACAATTCACGACTGCAAATATGTGGAACCAACATAAATGTCCACCAACTGATCCATGGATAATAAAAATGTGATACCTACACACACACACACACACACACACACACACACACACACACACACACACACACTCATGGAATACTACTCACCCATAAAAAAGAACAAAATAATAAATCTTGCAGCAACTGGGTTGGAATCAGAGATCATTATCCTAAGTGAAGTAACACAGAAATGGAAAATCAAAATACTTTATGTTCTCACTTGTAAGTGCAAGCTAGAGTAACAATATGAAAAGGCATATGGAATGACATACAGAACATTGGCAATTCAGAGGAGGGCAGATGGGAAGGGAGGGGAGAATGAAAAATTACCTGTTGGATACAGTGTGCTCTGATGGAGATGATGGGTACACTAAAGCCCAGACTTCTTCACCACTACACAAAGCAGCTATGCAACCAAAGATCACTTGTACCCCCAAAACTATTAAAATAAATAAAATTATATATAAATAATAATAGTATACAATAATGATAAAATAAAATTGATATTAATAGTGAAAAATAAATATGAATTGTGAATTGTACTGTTATAAACACGCAACTGCAAGTGTTCTTTTTGTACAACAATTTGTCTTCCTTTGGTTAGATACAAAGTGGTGGAATTGCAGGATCAAATAGTAGATCTATATTTAGTTTTTTGAGAAATCTCCACTGCGTCGTCTGCATCTGCGAATATGGACAATTTGACATTTTTTTTCAATTTGAATGCCTTTAATTTATTTTATCTGCCTAATTGCTCTGGCTGGGACTTTTAGTACTGTGTTGAATGAGTGGTGATAGCAGGCATTCTTGTCTTGTTCCATTTCTTAATGGAAGGGTTTTTAGGTGTTTTTTTTTTCCTTTTCAGTATGATGTTTACTGTAGGTCTGTCATATATGACCTTTATTATTTTGAGGTATACTGTGTCTAAGTCTAGTTTGTTGAGGGTTTTTATCATCAAGTAATGCTGAGTTTTGTGAAATGCTTTCTTTCCATCTATTGAGAGAATTATGTGGCTTTTGTTCTTCATTCTGTTGATGTGATGTGTCACATTTACTGACTTAGATATGTTCAACAGTTTTTGCATCCCTGGTAGAAATCCCAGTTGACCATGGACTATTATCTTTTTGATGTGCTGTTGAATTCAGTTTGCTAGTATTTTTTTTTTTTTGAGGATTTTTATGTCTATGTTGATTAGGAATATTTGTCTGTGGTTTTATTTTTTGTTGTGTCCTTATCTAGTTTTGGAATCAGAGTAATGCTGGCTTTGCACGAGTTACTGATAATTTCCTCGTTTTTAATTATTTGAGATAGTTTAAAAATTTGTTCTTTTTTTAAATTTTCTTTTTATAATCAATATTTTTTATTATGATGTTGTGGGGTACAGTTAAGGGTTAGGTATACAAATACATTTCATTTAGGCACCCTATTGATAAGAGGTGCTTCCCCATCCCCAGACAGATATTTGCTACCATTAATCCCATCTCCCTCCCCCCCCCCATAGTTTCCCACTACTGTTAGTCATTTTCTTATAGTATTAGGTTGGATGTTCAAGGTCCATTATATGAGTGAGAACATGTGATACT
>NW_007148013.1:0-12674 GCF_000164805.1 Carlito syrichta | reverse complement strand
GTGTATATGTACCACATTTTTTTAATCCAGTTCTCTTTTGATGGGCAGCATGGTTGCTTCTAGGTTCTTGCTATTGTAAACAATGCTGTGATAAACATACGTGTGCAGGCATCTTTTTTATACAGTGATTTGAGTTCTTCCGGATGTATTCCCAGTAGGGGGATTGTGGGGTCGTATGGGAGGTTGATGTTTAAAGCTTTTAGGAATCACCACACTGCTTTCCACAGAGGTTGCACTAGTTTATACTCCCACCAACAGTGTCGAAGTGGCCTCCAATTCCTGAACAAAACCCAAAACCCGCAGGTCATAAGAGAGAGGATAGACAAGTGGGACCTTATTAAACTGACAAGCTTCTGCAAAGCCAAAGAAACCATCAAGAGAGCAAGGAGAGAGCCTACAGACTGGGAAAAAGTATTTGCCAACACCAAGTCAGACAAAGGCTTAACATCTTTGATCTACAAGGAACTCAAATGTGCTGAAAAGAAAAAAAACAAACAACCCCATTATAAAATAGACAAAAGATATGAACAGACACTTCACAAAGGAAGACATCCGAGCAGCCAACAGACATATGAAGAAATGTTCAATCTCACTAATCATCAGGGAGATGCAAATCAAAACCACACTGAGATACCACCTAACTCCAGTCAGAATTGGCAATTATCAACATCTCAAAAAATAACAGCTGCTGGAGAGGGTGTGGAGAAAATTTGTTCTTAAGAGAACTCAGCAGTGACTCAATCTGGTCCCAGGCTTTTCTTTATTGTAAGACATTTTATTACTGATTTAATTGCAAAGCTCTTTATTGATCTGTTCAGATTTTCTATTGTTTTTCTAATTTAATTTTGAGAGGTTGTGTGGTTTCAGGAATTGCATTTTCTCTATATCTTTTAATTTTGTTAGTATGTAGTTACTCATAATATTCTTTAATGATCATTTGCATTTTTGTGCTGTCAATTGTAATGAATTTTTTTCATTTTGTTATTTGGATCTTTTTCTTTTCTTGGTATTTCTAACTAGTGCTTTATCAATTTTGTTTATCTTTTTGAAGAACCAATTATTTATTTTATTGATCTTTTGGATTGTTTTATCAGTATCTATTTCATTTAGTTCTGCTCTGAGCATTATGATTTCTTTTCCTCCACTAGCTTGAATTTGGTTTGCTCGTGTTTTTTTTAAGTTCCTTGGGGTGCATTGTTTAATTGTTTATTTGAAATCCTTCTACTTGATTAATGCAATCACTTATTGCTATATAGATTTCTCTTATTACTGTGTTTTCTGCATCCCATGGGCTTTGGTATGTCGTCTTTTCATTTTCATTTGTTTGACAATTTATTTTTAATTTTCATCTCAATCTTTTCATTGGCTCAGTGGTCATTCAGGAGCATGGTGTTTAATTTCTGTGTACTTCTATAGTTTCCAAAGTTCTTCTATGTATTGATTGCTAATTTTATTTCATTGTCTGAGAAGATATTTAATATGATTTTTACTTTTAAAATTTATTGAGACTCATCTTGTGGCCTAAAATATCATCTATTGTGAAGAATGTACCATGTTTTGAAGAGAAGAATGTGTATTCTGTAGTTGGACAACATGTTCTGTAAATGTATATTGGGTCCATTTGCTCTAAAGTCCAGTTTAAATTCAATGCATCTTTGTTGATTAACTGTCTAGATGATTAGTATAACACTGAGAGTGGGGTGTTGATATTCCTGCTATTGTATGTGAATCTATTTCTCTCTTTATATCTATTAATATATGCTTTATGAATCTGAATAATCTGGCACTGGTCCTACATATATTTAGAATTATTATATCCCCTTGCTGGATTGGTCCCTTTGTCATTAAAAGTGACCTTCTCTGTATTTTTATTGTTTTTCCCTAAAGTCTGTTTTTATCTTATATAACAATGGGCATTCCTGCTTACTTTTGGTTTCTATTGCTGTGGAATATCTTATTTTCAGCCTATACATGTCTTTAAAGGTAAAGGCAGCATATAGTTGAATCATGGTGTTTTAAAAATCCTTTCAGTCAATCTTGATAAATTCAAGGTTATCACTAGTATGTGAAGTTTTGTTCCTGTCATATTATTGCTTTCCAGTTTTTTATATATGTTTTCTTCTTTTGTTTTTCTCTTATTGTTTCTCATTGTGATTTGGCAGTTATCTGTGGTGGTACGATTGGAGTTCTTTCTCTTTTTCATTTGTGTATTTGACTTACCACTGCATTTTATAGTTTTGTGTGCTTTCATGATAATAAATGCTGTCCTTTAGCTGAAGGTTTAGGACTGCTTGAGCATTTCTTGTAGGGTCAGTATAGTGGTGATGAATCCCCTCAGTTTTTTCTTGTCTGGGAAAGACTACATTTCTCTTTCTCTATGAGGAATAATTTTGCTAGATATAGTATCCTTGGCTAACCTTTTTTCCTTTCAGCACTTTGAATATATCATCTATTATATACTGATTTATAAGGTTTCTGCTGAGAAATGCAGTGTTTTCATATAATGGGTGTCCCTTTATAGGTGACTATAAGCTTTTATTTTACTGTTTTTATAATTATCTTTTTGTCATTGACCTTACATATTTTTAATATAATTTGCCATTGAGAAGACCTTATTGCAGGGGTTCCCAAATCCCAAGCCATGGGCTGGTACCAGTCTGTGACCTCTCAGGAACCAGCCCACACAGCCAGGAGGTGAGAAGCATGGGAACAAGGAAAACTTCATCTGTATTTACAACCACTTCCCATCACTCACATTACCACCTGAGCTTCATTTTCTGTCATATCAGCATATCAGTGGTGGCATTAGATTCTCATGGATGCACAAACCCTATTGTAAACAGCACATGCAAGGGATCTAGGTTGTGCACTCTTTATGAGAATCTAATGCCTGGTGATCTTAGGTGGAACTGAAACAATGATGCTAACATTAGCAGTGAGGTTTGATTGCACAGAGATCATAACAAACCAGTTGCTCACAGACTCATATCAAAACCCTATCAGTGAGTGGCAAGTGAGTTGATGTACTTCAATTGGATAGCTGCATCTGGTGGCAAGCTTTAAGTCAGAATCCAACACTTATTTTAGTCCATGAGTGGCCAGCCTATTATTATTATTATTATTATTTTTACCGCTTCAATCCTCACCTCTTTCCCACACTGTGCACATGTTTCAAATACAATTTTGGTAAGCCCACAAGCTAACCTTAACCAAAATGAGTACAAAACAAATGTCACTGGAGAGATTCTTTGAAAAGGGGTGAAGAACCAATGAGACAGCAGAAGATTCTAAGATGGCCCACAAAAAGAAATCTGCATTTAAAATAAAGTTCCAAGAGTTCTATTTATATTACAGGTTCATTGCAACAGGTGATTCATATTCTCCAAGTCCGCTTTATATATGTGGCAACTGGCTATCCAACAAATCCATGAAATGCTCAAAACTGCTTCACCACATAAAGACCAAGTACCCTGCACTAAAAGACAAGTCTTTGGAGTTTTTCAAAAAAATAAAAAATAAACATGAAAAACGGAAGTAATTACTGAAGGCCATCACTTCATCAAATGTGTCTGCACTGAAAACATCATTCTGAGTGTATTGCTAAAGCTCAGAAGGTCTGTACTATTGGTGAAGAGTTGATCTTTCCTGCTGCTAAGGACATTTATCATGAAATTTTAGGGGTGACTGCAGTTCAAAAGGTGGTAGATGAACTGATGAAATAGTAGAGGATATTGAGGCACAATTGTCAGAGAGGATTAATTAGTCATGGCATGAATTTCAAGTTGATGAGTCTACTGATGTTGACAACAAAGCAACAGTGCTTGGTTTTGTATGATATATTTTTTTTCAGGAAGATGTGCATAAGAACATGTTATGTGCACTTTTGTTGCCAACCACTACCACGTCTGCAGAACTATTGAAGTCTTTGAATGATTACATATCAGAACAACTGAATTGATTATTCTGTGTAAATATATGCATGGATGGAGTGGCTGCCATGGCTGGATGTCTTTCTGGTTTCACTACTTGGGTCCAAGTGGTCACTTCATAATGTGAGTCTAGCTAGCCAAAAAAAAAAAAAAAAAAAAATCACCTGAATTTAACAATGTTTTGTAGGATGTGATTAAAATTATCAACTACATCAAAGTACATGCCCTTAGGTCCCATCTGTTCACGCAGCACTCTGAGGGCATGGATGCAGTGCACACACGTCTCCTCTTATACAAAGTGAGACAGTTTTCTAAAGGTAGATCACTGGCCAGAGTTTTTGAGTTATGAGAGCCACTCCAGAGATTTCTTTTAGAAAAACCTCACCATTGGCAGTATATTTCAGTGATACAGAATGGGTCTCAAAACTTGCTTGCTTCTGTGACATATTCAACTTGCTCAACTAATTCTATCTGTCACTTCAGGAGAAAATTACAACTGCTGAAGTCAGCAGATAAAGTGGCTATATTCAAAGTCAAGCTGGATTTATGTGTGGCAACTAGTGAACATTGGGATTTTTGACAGGTTTTAAACATTAGCAGAGATTTTGAATGAGACTCAACCAGGGCCTTCTTTCTCCCACCTGGTGCATGGTCACTTATTTAAGCTTTCAAAAGAGTTTGAGCATTACTTCTCAACCAAAAAAGACCCTCGAACTGGGAAGGAATGGATCTATGACCCATTTGTGAATAAGCTAAGTGAACTAACTTTGTGCTAGAAGAGGATTACCTACTTGATATCACAAATGATGGTGCCCTTAAAAGTATTTTTGAGACAACCTCAAATATCCATACATTCTGGAAAAGTCAAGGTGGAATATCCTGAGATTGCCACAAAAGTACTGAAAAGTCTGCTTCCATTTCCAGAATTCTATCTTTGTGAATCAGGAGTTTCTGCAGTAACAGTAACCAAAATGAGATTATTGATTAGACTGGGCATAAACAAAACACTTAGGATGTCACTGTCTCCCATTAACCCCAGATGATGGGACCATGTAATTGCAGGAAAACAAGTCAGGTCTCCCACTGATTCTGCATTATGGTGAGCTGTATAATTATTTTATTATATATTATAATGTAATAATAATATAAATAAAGTGCACAACAAATGTAATGCATTTGAATTATCCTGAAACCACCTCCCATCCCCAGTCTGTGGAAAATTTGTCTTCCACAAAACCAGTTCCTGATGCCAAAAAGGTTGTAAAATCAATGGGCCTTCTCTATCTAGATATCTATATTTCTTGCTGCACTTCGAAGTTTTTACTTATTACTTCATTAAATAAATTTTTGAATCCCCTTCTTCTCTCTTTATCTTCCAGGATACCAATTATTTGTGTATTTGGTGCCATGCGGTATCATGTATACTAAAAAGGCATTGTTCATTCTTTTTTATCATTTCATCTTTATTTTTGTTGAATGGGCTATTTCAAAGGACCTATCTTCAAATTCCGAGATTTTTTTTCTGATTTATTTAGTCTATTGCTGAAGCTTTCAAATATATTTTGTTGTTAATTCAAGGAATTCTTAAGTTCCAGTATTTCTGTTTGGCTCTTTTTAATAACTATCTATTTGGCAACTTTCTCATTCATATTCTGAATTGTTCTTGTGATTTCTTTTTACTGTTCTCAAAATTGTTTGACTACTACTGAGTGTCTTTAGAATCAATAATTTGTATAATTTTCCCAGGTTTTATGAATTTCTTTTTTGATTGAGATAGGTTTGAATTTCGTGGTTTTTTGGAAGCGTCATTTTCTTTTGCTTTTTCATGTTTTCTGTGTCCTTACATTGATATTTGTGCTTCTGGCAGATCAGTTACTTCTTCCAATTATTTGAATTTGCTTTCACAGGGGAAGATTTTCTCTTGGGGATGAATCTATGGTGTCACTTTGGGTTTGTTTCTGGGTGTGCACTATAGTGTAGTCTCTATATGACTTATTTGGCTGTCAGAAGCACCAGAAGCATCTGAGATTTTCTCAGGGTGGCTTAAGATTCAGTTATTTGTGGAAGCTGTGATGCTATTTGCGGGGAGGCGGGCGACTTGGATACCAGGTAGGCCAGTCATTGTACCCTAGTTGTGGCAATGGTTAATCATGCATGTCTTTGGGCTCCAGGTGCCGTATGCTAACACCTATGTTAGCAGGTTTAGGCAGATTGATTCTTGGGTCTCCAGGTGGATTATTTAGATACCAGTAATGCTTTGGAAAGGTGGGCAAGTTCTCGGGCCCCTGAGCAACTGATGTGGCATCATCAATGGCAGTAGCAATGGAAGATTGATTTTCTGAATACCGAACAGTATGCTCTGGTGTAGGCAGTGACTGTGATGGGCTGTGTGAGCTAGTCTCCAGGCCTGTAGTTAGCATGTACAAGTAAGTGTCAGCTGACATTGTAATGATCAGCTGGGCAAGCCTAATCTCAGGCCCCCAGGAGGAGTATTCAGGTGCCAATAGTGATGGACTGAGTTGGGCAATCCTCTGGTCTTTGAACTGTGTGCTTTGGTAATGGTAGAGGGGAAAGGGCAAATCAAGGCCAGTTCGGCTTGTTCTCAGGCCCCATAATAGTGTGTATAGATGCTGACTCTGGTAGTCAGGGGTGAAGTGATCCCAAGACCACCTGTGGATTGCTTGAGTGGAAGGCAGCAACAACCATTCTGCTATCCTGTCACTGGGGAAATGGTGTAGCTTTCTGAAATACCAGCCTAAGCCAATGGTTGGGAAGCATGTGCTCTACTCATACTTCGGGCCCAGGTACTTGTACCTTAGCCCCAGGTGTAGTAGCTCATGATTGCTTGTGCCTAAACCTTGAGATCAGAAGCTCTTCTCTTGCATCTCAGCTTCAGTGCTGCTGGGTTCCAGGGCAGTGAGCAGTCTGTTAGGGCAAGGCTCTAAAATGCCATCTTGCTTATCCCAATGATCACATTTCCACCTTGGTTGCTGTAGCCCACGGTAACCTGTACCTAAGCCCTCAGGGCGGCAGCTATAGCTTCTTTTGCACCTCAATGCTACTCAGTTCCAGGGCAGTAGTCTGTTGGGGTAGGCTCTAGAATGGCACCTCATTCACACCTCAGTACCAAGAGCAACAAGCTGCACCTCAGTCCCACCTTCATTCCAGGTAAAGTAGACCCTGGGCACTCATGGCTAAGTCCCTGGGACAGCAGCCCGTGCTTCTCTTGCATCTCAATCTTGGGGTCACTGGACTCCTGGACAGTGCAAAGTCTACTGGGGAGTAGATTTCTAAAATGTCATCTTTCTTTAGCTGTTTATTTCTCAGGAAATGTGAGAGACCCAGTGGGAGCTTTCTGCCTGGGGCAGTCATGCCACAACATTTCAACAGCTCCCTATGTTATTTTCAAGAGCCTGTGAGAGTCTGACAGGTCTGTGAGGTGAGAGTCAAGTGATCTAGGGTGATAACTGTGGGTTTCTTAGCATCTCCCACTTACCCTTTCCCAGTATTGTGGAATCTCTTTAGGCCCCTGAGCAGGTAAGCAGGCTGCCTTGTTTAATTCTTTTTCCTTACTTTTCTAAGTATTGCCTGTCAATTGCCTGACTGTTAAATTCCAGTGTTTCCTCTTGGATGAGCTATTCAAAGTGTGATTATCTACTCTCCATTTTGGTTGTTCTTAGTGGAGGAAGTGAATATGAAATGCCCTTAGTCAGGCATATTTTTTATTTCCAAGAGATAATTTTTAAAGATTTCTTAATGTTTTATGCAATCATAATGGTTATTGATACAAGAATAAAGACTATGAAGAAGAGTGGAGCTAAATAAAGGCTTCATTCTCTCTGCTGTCATATTTGATTATATCTTGAGGTCAAATTGATCGTTCCCTTTGTCTTGGCTGCCTGCTCCGGCCACAGCTGCTCCTGGCACTGGCTCTGCAGTTCCTGCCACTCCCACATCTGCAGCTGCAATCTTCAGCATGCTTGCCAAAACAAGTATTTATTTATTATATCTACTGCACATTTTATTTTGTAAATATAAATTGTTTATATGCACTTATAATACATCAAATGTTGCACTAGCTTTTTTGATGTCTTTATAACCATCGTCCCTAGAACATTAATGCTTTGTCTTAATTTAGTGGTTCTCAACTGTGGAAGATTTTGCCATCTATGGGATATTTGTCAATGACTAGGAATATTGTTGGTTGTCATAAAAGGGGGTTGCAAGGAATGCTACTGGTATCTAGTGAGCAGAGGCAGGAAGGTTGCTAAGCATCCTTATGTACAAAGGACAACCTCTCACAACAGAGAATCATACTGTAGAAAATGTAATGGTACTGAGATCGAAAAACCCTAAATTCAACCTAATGTGCTGAGAACTCTGAAAATGATTTTATTTTCTAAAAATCGAATTGATCCATATGTTCATCTGGTCAAAATATGTAAGGTGAGAATTACATAGAAGTATTTATGTGGGGATACCTTATCTACAGCTGTTCAATGACTGTCAGGGAGGTTGAGAGATTGAAGTGACGTTGGCCAAAACCTCACTGATGTTTAACAGTCAGGAAATATACAACCTGAGAAGTGTTCATTTATAGCATCATAATCAATTACAGGAAAATGATTTTTAGCCCATGAGGAAAGTAACAGCTACAGCATAGTATTTGTTAATTAGTTTTTGGTTTGCTATCCAACAAATAAGTAGAGAGTGACCATCAGATCATAAAACCTTATTTAATTTTCAAAAAAATATTTTCATAAGACTATTCCCAAGAAAGTGATTTCAAAAGGAGAAAATTACATGTAGCTTGGATTTTAATTTCTTCTGTCAAAAAAAAATGATATTGGATACATATATAATTACATCTTACTTGGAATTTGTTCTATGTAGCAAATTTTATCCAGACCTTTTAAAAAAGCATTTTATTTTGTCACCATTATTAATATCTCTGTGTTAAAATGTTTTCATAAAAGGAATATTTTCTTATGTTTCCAAATCCCTGCCAAATCACCATATTTAAGTGGCATGCTTAACATTTTTTTCCCCCTTCAATCATTCAGGTTGAAATTCTGCCTAATATATTAACAGAAAACTTCCTGCAAGATGAGTCAATGGAGTAAATATGCTTTAATGTGTTTTTATCATCAAAAACAACACAAATACAAAAAAAAGACAAAATGTTCAGTAAATTTTTAATGTGCAAACTATTGTATTCAAGGGGCTTAAGAATAGATCTTTCTCTGTTGGTTATTTTACTTCTGTATTTTCAACATTTTTATTATTACTGGCTAATTTACCATAACTAATAAATATGTTTAATATTAAAAAAATTGAAATAATAAGCATTAGCAACCACTTAAAAGGTGAACTCTAAAAAATAATGGAATAATAACTTGACTGCTTTTTCTATGCTTCTTTTCATCTTTCTTCTTTCCTTCCACTTAAGCTTCATAAGAGGGAAGCTGCATGTCTGTTTCCTCTTACTGATTAATTACACATTCTTCAACCTGATGTGTTCTAACGCCTATCTTTGTCACTCAACTGAAGCTGTACTCTGCAAGATCATTAAGGACCTTCTACTTATAAAAAACTCCCTTTGGATATTTTGAGTCTCAAAACAAATTGTATCTTCTTGGAGAGGGCTTTCCTGACCACCTGAGCTAAATCTCAAGACATTCTAAAAAACACTATAATATTTTACTTTCTTGATAGTCCTTAGTACTTGAAGTCAATTATAGGTCTTTGTTTACATGTTTATTTTTTTCTGCCCTATTAGAATATGGCTTCTTGAGAAAGGCACTAAGTCTTATGCACTGCTATATACCCAGCTTCTAAACTATACTTATCACACACATATTAAGGATTAAATAAATATCTATTTACTGCCTGGAACTGATCTATTTGCCTCTTACATGGACTTTCTGGAACGTTTGCCACTGATAACCATTTTCTTCTTGGCTCTGAGATAGCACCCTTCTTTTTCTGACTCTTTTGCTAATTTTCCAATGAGATGTTATCTCATTGAGAGCAGAGTCTATTATTAGCACATTTCCTGGCACAAGAAGGACTAGAGAAACTCTGAAAAGAAGTCCTTCTATTTGGTCCTCAATATGAAAAACCTTAACTGAACCGGATATTTAAAATGGTGTGAATCAAAGCAGGAAGTATTATTTTAGGCTGAAAAGATGCCTTAATGTGCCTAGTATGGCAATTAAGTATTAAATAGAAACTTGTGAGTGAGTGCATATATGAATTGCTTAGTACTATAGACTGGTGTTTTGGTACTTGGTCTGCTATTTCAACAAACACATAGTGAATTTTAAATGAGTCAAATTTGAGTCCAATACACATGTCCAGAAATAGGGGAATGGTTCATGTGTGGTTACAGTTACTTGAGATCTAATATTATATATACATTAAAGTTATATTATAAACTAAAAATATAAAGATAAGAAAATTAGAATATTTATTGTATGCTAACAAGAAATGATAAAATACTGTACAAACTATATAAACAGAATTGTACAAAACGTGTAACAATAACAAGTAGCCAGGGATAAGGATACCATAGTGATAACTGGGTCATTTTATGGGATTATGGATATTTTGTTCTTTTTTTTCAAATTTTCTTCATGGTACAATTTTTTTTATTATAAAGATGTGGGGTACAATTCAGGTTTAAGTATACAAATGTTGATTATGCAGGTACCCTTGTTGATGAGGTATGTCTCTCTCCCTTAGCGGTTTCCCTCAACTATCAATCCCACCCTCTCTCCACTGACAGTTTCTCATTACTGCCACTTCCTTTCTTATAGTATTATAATTGTTCAAGGTCTGCTTATGAGTGAGAATATGTGGTACTCTGTTCTTTGTTTCTGTGATGGATCACTGAGTATGATCGACACCAAATCCATCCAAGTTGCTGCGAGTCCATATATTTGTCCTTCTTTATGGCTGCATAGTATTTCAATGTGTATATGTACCACTTTTTTTTTTTTTCATTAATCAGTATTTTTTATTATGGTTTTGTGGGGTACAGTTAAGGGTTAGGTGTACAATGACGTTTCATTCAGGCACCCTGTAGATAAGAAGTGTTTTCCCATCCCCCGACAGATATTTGATACTGTTAATCCCATCCCCCTCCCCCCCATAGTTTCGCAGTACCATCCGTCATTTTCTCATAGTATTGCATTGGATGTTCAAGGTCCATTATATGAGTGAGAACATGTGATATTCGGATTTTTGTTTTTGTGAGAGGTCACTCAGTATTATAGACTCTAGTTCCATCCAGGTTGCAGCGAAATTCATGATTTTGTTCTTTTTTATGGCTGCGTAGTATTCCATTGTGTATATGTACCACATTTTTTTAATCCAGTCCTCTTTTGATGGGCAGCATGGTTGTTTCCAGGTTCTTGCTATTGTGAACAATGCTGCGATAAACATACGTGTGCAGGTATCTTTTATATAGAGTGATTTGTGTTCTTCAGGGTATATTCCCAGTAGGGGGATTGCAGGGTCATATGGAAGGTCAATTTTTAGAGCTTTTAGGAATCGCCACACTGCTTTCCACAGAGGTTGCACTAGTTTACACTCCCACCAACAGTGTAGAAGTGTTCCCTTTTCACCACACCCTCTCCAGCAGCTGTTATTTTTAAGTTGTTGATAATTGCCATCTGACTGGAGTTAGGTGGTATCTCAGTGTGGTTTTGATTTGCATCTCCGTGATGATTAGTGAGGTTGAGCATTTCTTCATGTGTTTGTTGGCTGCTCGAATGTCTTCTTTTGTGAAGTGTCTGTTCATGTCTTTTGCCCATTTTATAATGGGGTTGTTTGTTTTCTTCTTTTCAGTACGCTTCAGTTCCTTGTAGATCCAGGATGTTAAGCCTTTGTCAGACCTAGAGTTGGCAAATACTTTTTCCCAGTCTGTAGGCTGTCTCCCTGCTCTCTTGATGGTTTCTTTGGCTTTGCAGAAGCTTGTCAGTTTAATAAGGTCCCATTTGTCTATCTTCTCTCTTAAGTCCTGTGGGTTTCGGGTTTTGTACAGGAATTGGATGCCAGTTCCGATTTCCATGAGAGTATTTCCTTCCCTTTCTAAGGTTCTTATGGTTTGAGGTTTTACATTTAGGTCTCTGATCCATTTGGAGTTAACCTTTGTGCATGGGGATAGATAGGGGTCCTGTTTCAATCTTCTGCATGTGGTCAGCCAATTTTCCCAGCACCATTTACTGAATAGGTTCTCCTCTCCCCATTGGTAGGTGGTGGGGGCTTTGTCAAAGATGAGTTGGTTGAGAAATTGAGGTTTTGCTTCTGGAATCTCAATTCTGTTCCATTGATCTATATGCCTGTTCCTGTACCAATACCAAGCTGTTTTGATGATTGTAGCTTTATAGTAAAGTTTGAAATCTGGTATTGTGATACCACCTGCTTTGTTTTTTTTGCTGAGGTTTGTTCTGGCTATTCTTGGACGTTTGTGTTTCCATATGAATTCCTGTGTTGTTTTTTCTAGGTCTGAGAAGAATGTTGTTGGTAATTTAATGGGTATTGCATTGAATTTGTAGATTGCCTTAGGTAAGATGGACATCTTCACAATGTTGATTCTTCCGATCCATGAGCATGGGATATTTTTCCACTTGTTCATGTCGGCTTTGATTTCTTTGAGCAGTGTTTTGTAATTTTCATTGTAAAGGTCTTTCACGTCTCTGGTTAGGAAGATGCCAAGGTATTTCATTTTTTTTGTGGCTT
>NW_007148012.1:0-1230 GCF_000164805.1 Carlito syrichta | reverse complement strand
TTCAAGTTACTCACTCATGGATTGTGTCAACGTGGCCATGGCTGTAGTTTCTTCTTTGTGCTTTTCCTGGAGGTGAGGAGAAAAGACAATTATATATTAAGTATGTCTAGATATGAATTGATAAAATGGGTCAGATTTAGTTATATTTCTCTTCCATTTCCCCCCCCAGGTTAGAATTTGCTCACCAATGGTTAAACGAATTTTAAAAACTCTCATATTATAGCTATATCATCAATCACTGAAGAGATTTTTAGGGCACTAAAAAACTTCCCATTGCTCTTGGAAATGAGAGTCTGTCAAATCTATCTTGGATATATATAATTGGTGATGCACGACCAGTTTTTCTTTCTTTTTTCTTTTATTTTAAAATTGTGGGTTAAAGTTAAGGTTAGGAATACAAATATGCATTGTGCAGGTACCCTTGCTGATGAGGTCTCCCCCATCCCCAGACAGATATTGACTACCGTTATTCCCACCTCCCTGCCCCTCTCTACCCCCTCCCCATAGTTTCTTGCCACTGTCAATCTCTTTCCTACAGTATTACGATAGTTGTTCAGGTCCAATTATGAGTGAGAACATATGATCTCAGATCTTTGTTTCTGTGAGAGATCACTCATTATTATAAAGTCTAATTCCATTCAAGTTGCTGCAAAATTCATAATTTTGCTCTTTTTTATGACTGCATAATATTTCATTGTGTATATGTACCACATTTTTTTAATCCAGTCCTCTTTTTTTTTTTTTCATTAATCAGTATTTTTTATTATGGTTTTGTGGGGTACAGCTAAGGGTTAGTGTACAATGACGTTTCATTCAGGCACCCTGTAGATAAGAAGTGTTTTCCCATCCCCCGACAGATATTTGCTACTGTTAATCCCATCCCCCTCCCCCCCATAGTTTCCCAATACCATCCGTCATTTTCTCATAGTATTGCATTGGATGTTCAAGGTCCATTATATGAGTGAGAACATGTGATATTCGGATTTTTGTTTTTGTGAGAGGTCACTCAGTATTATAGACTCTAGTTCCATCCAGGTTGCAGCAAAATTCATGATTTTATTCTTTTTTATGGCTGCGTAGTATTCCATCGTGTATATGTACCACATTTTTTTAATCCAGTCCTCTTTTGATGGGCAGCATGGTTTTTTCCAGGTTCTTGCTATTGTGAACAATGCTGCGATAAACATACGTGTGCAGGTATCTTTTTTATAGAGTGATTTGTGTCTCAGG
>NW_007148011.1:0-720 GCF_000164805.1 Carlito syrichta | reverse complement strand
GATTTGTCTTTGGCACTCACACATCAAATGTGAGTCCTGTCTTCACTGCTCTGTCTCCTACTTTCCAGTAAGCCCTGCTGTAGCTTATATCACCCTGTGACCTACTAGTCCTGGAGTTATGGAGGGAGGACCCCAGAGGCTAGGAAATGGTCTCAGTTGCCTTTGAGGATGTTACTGTGAACTTCAGCTACAAACAGTGGGCTTTCCTGGATTCTACCTAGAAGAAATTTTACAGATATGTGATATAAGAAATTTTCAGGAACCTAGCTTCTATAGGAACCAAATGGGAAGACCAGGATATTAAAGATCAGTGCAAATATTCTTAGAGAAATCAAAGTTAATTTGCACTCAGGAGAGGAAGTAATATTGCTCAAAGCAATGCTAGCATGCCATGATATTTGAAAAGCAAAAGTCATATGATAGGCTATGTAAGATAAAGAAGGTAGTCATTGTGGAGAAACCTTCAATCGATCTCCAAATCTTAATCTGAATAACACATTTATACTGGAGTAAAACCTTGTGAATTCAGTATGTGTAGAAAAATCTCCAAATGTCATTCATTCCATCACATAGTCCTCACATCTCACTCTGGAAGCAAATGATGTAAGTATGAGGAAAGAGGAGTGAAGCAAATGTAAGTGATATCTCACATATATTCAAAGAGAAATACTAATGTACACTGGAAATGAACATTACAGTTGTGCAGTATGTGGGAAAGAT
>NW_007148010.1:0-797 GCF_000164805.1 Carlito syrichta | reverse complement strand
TAAAAAAGAGCTGCTCTCAAATTCTGGGTTCACTTTAACAAGCACCTAAGCTAATTCTGGTCCTCAGCCTTCTCTTTTGTAAAGCAAGAATAATCATGATAGGTACTTGACAAATAAGTGAGATAACATGAATTAATCATAGTGCAAATAATGAGATATCTATTTCAAACTAGATTATCAATAAATATTTTTATTACTAAAATTCTTTTAAAATAAATACCTAGGGGTCCTATTTCAAATGTTAACTGACAAATTTGTTTTATGTTGGAAGAACTTTCTTGCCATAAATGAACTCCAGAACCACAGACTTGTTTTACATTCAGGTAAATATAGAAGAAAATAAAACAGGTACCCCAAATTTTTGGTGAACCAAAGTTAGATTGGCATACTAAATGGAACTATTTCGTGGTAAATATCCCATCTTGAAATTGTGTTGGCTTAAGTGGTGATGGTGCCTTAAAGGGAAAAGTTTGTTGCCCTGGAGAGCAAAAGATATGGGCGCAGATAAGCAGAGTTCTTAGTAGGCAAAATATCTAGGCAATTCTAATGACCAGATTTGTGAGGCTGAACAGTAACTTTACCTCTCAGATCTTGGTTATTCATTTGCAAAATGAGACAGTTGTGTGAGATAATTTCTAAAATTACTTAAACTTTAACAATTTATGACTTTAATAGAAGTGTGTCTAATATAAGATCACTGTATTTCTAATATATTAGCGATTGACAATCTGAGGTAAAATTTAAAAATTTTACTTTAACACTGGAGTTATACATTACTATAAGACAAATTAGATTTC
>NW_007148009.1:0-795 GCF_000164805.1 Carlito syrichta | reverse complement strand
GATATCTATTTCAAACTAGATTATCAATAAATATTTTTATTACTAAAATTCTTTTAAAATAAATACCTAGGGGTCCTATTTCAAATGTTAACTGACAAATTTGTTTTATGTTGGAAGAACTTTCTTGCCATAAATGAACTCCAGAACCACAGACTTGTTTTACATTCAGGTAAATATAGAAGAAAATAAAACAGGTACCCCAAATTTTTGGTGAACCAAAGTTAGATTGGCATACTAAATGGAACTATTTCGTGGTAAATATCCCATCTTGAAATTGTGTTGGCTTAAGTGGTGATGGTGCCTTAAAGGGAAAAGTTTGTTGCCCTGGAGAGCAAAAGATATGGGCGCAGATAAGCAGAGTTCTTAGTAGGCAAAATATCTAGGCAATTCTAATGACCAGATTTGTGAGGCTGAACAGTAACTTTACCTCTCAGATCTTGGTTATTCATTTGCAAAATGAGACAGTTGTGTGAGATAATTTCTAAAATTACTTAAACTTTAACAATTTATGACTTTAATAGAAGTGTGTCTAATATAAGATCACTGTATTTCTAATATATTAGCGATTGACAATCTGAGGTAAAATTTAAAAATTTTACTTTAACACTGGAGTTATACATTACTATAAGACAAATTAGATTTCCGAGCAAAGAATATTGCAGGGATAATATTGATTTCATAAAAATAAGATATCAAATTGCTAAGAAGCCACAGTCATCCTTAATGCTTGTGCACCTGACAACAGTGCTTCAAAATACAAGAAGGAAAAACAGAAGTGGAAAGAGAAGTAAACAT
>NW_007148008.1:0-805 GCF_000164805.1 Carlito syrichta | reverse complement strand
ATTGTGAAAATTGTACTTTGTCTAGTTGTATTATGGTAACCCATGTCAAGTATTTTCTGTTAAAGCATCCTTCTTACGTTTTTGTGCCTGTTCAGCTACCGGAACTGTGGTATTCTTCTCCAGGTACTTATATTTTAGAACGAGCCACAGCAAAGTTAAATAGGCCTTGTAGGTTTGTTGCAGCATCAATCTTGGGAATTTCTGCACTAATTTCTATTATAGGATCTGTGGCCACTTCTGCAACTGCTTTAGTACAGGAAGTGCATACAGCTGATCATGTGAATGATTTATCTCAAAATGTTAGCTTAGCTTTATTTACTCAAGAGCAGATAGATAAAGGTATTATTGATAGGTTGAACGCTTTAGAATCAGCATTAGTATATATAGGAAATCGAATACAACACATTAAGGTTCAGATGTCTGCAGCTTGTCATGCTCAATTTAAATGGATTTGTGTTACACCTTTGCCATTTGATGGTCAGAATGTCAGTTTGACAGATGTTCAGAAACATCTTATGGGAGTTTGGCAGTCTTCTAATTCTTCTTTAAACATTCAACAGTTGCATAGTCAGGTTACTGCTATTTCTCAGGCACGTCTCTCCTCAGTTTCATTTTCTCAACTAGCATCTAGATTTACTTCTTCCCTTTCTCAGTTTGTGGCTTCCAATTCCTTTTGGAATCTGATCTATAATATCATTGCTATTGATATTATTGTTCTTTTTCTGCTGTTTATCTTTCCAGTCATCATCCAACGTTTAAGGAAAGCAGTTCAGCGTAACTCTGATAATATTCATCTGGCAGTTCG
>NW_007148007.1:0-738 GCF_000164805.1 Carlito syrichta | reverse complement strand
TAGAGTGACAGAAATACCTATTTGCTTCTGTCACATTTTCTGCTTAGGGCAGAAAAATGTTAAGGAACATTATAACATAAGTTATAAATCTTTGTAATATACTTGAAAGGTATATTGCAATCCAAACCCCTGTCAATTCTTCCCATTGGTAAAATTAGTCTCATACAAAGTCTGTGTTAGTACTGGGAGTAGAACACATCATTGTGATACTCCCCCATGTCCAAGCAATGCTTAGAATTTCAGATATACAGTATCAAAAGAAAAAAAATGTACAAGTTGATGTTTCAACATCACATCAGATCTTCTTCTGCGCATAGCTCTTTTTCCACTGTGCAAGGTGAAAAAAAGATGAGGGGGGAACAGGTGTGTTTAGAATAATTATTCACAAGTAGAAATATTTTAAAATTATGAAAAAATTTGCTAAAAGTTGAGGTCACCCTGCTAAAACCACAAAGGGGTACTTTTTTAAAAAAGTTAATTCATGCATCTTGGAATCAGCATTTATTCCTAATTTGAAAAGTAAAGAAAAAAATCAATGAGTACAGTATTTGCAGCCCACAAAGCATCCTGACCAAGGAGAGTGCTGCATCAACTCTTCTGAGCATTTTGGAATCAATAAGTGCTCACATTTTACCAGGAATGTAAAAGCCGCAACATAAGAGATAGATATATGTAATACCTGAGTTGTGAAATGAAGAGAGGCCACTTTCTTCATATAAAAGAAAGTGATACCTAATT
>NW_007148006.1:0-745 GCF_000164805.1 Carlito syrichta | reverse complement strand
TTTCTGCTTAGGGCAGAAAATGTTAAGGAACATTATACATAAGTTATAAATCTTTGTAATATACTGAAAGGTATATTGCAATCCAAACCCTGTCAATTCTTCCCATTGGTAAATTAGTCTCATACAAAGTCTGTGTTAGTACTGGGAGTAGAACACATCATTGTGATACTCCCCCATATCCAAGCAATGCTTAGAATTTCAGATATACAGTATCAAAAGAAAAAAAATGTACAAGTTGATGTTTCAACATCACATCAGATCTTCTTCTGCGCATAGCTCTTTTTCCACTGTGCAAGGTGAAAAAAAGATGAGGGGGGAACAGGTGTGTTTAGAATAATTATTCACAAGTAGAAATATTTTAAAATTATGAAAAAATTTGCTAAAAGTTGAGGTCACCCTGCTAAAACCACAAAGGGGTACTTTTTTAAAAAAGTTAATTCATGCATCTTGGAATCAGCATTTATTCCTAATTTGAAAAGTAAAGAAAAAAATCAATGAGTACAGTATTTGCAGCCCACAAAGCATCCTGACCAAGGAGAGTGCTGCATCAACTCTTCTGAGCATTTTGGAATCAATAAGTGCTCACATTTTACCAGGAATGTAAAAGCCGCAACATAAGAGATAGATATATGTAATACCTGAGTTGTGAAATGAAGAGAGGCCACTTTCTACATATAAAAGAAAGTGATACCTAATTTGATGAAACTGCCTCTTTACAATATAACAAAAAATTATCCAGGTATGG
>NW_007148005.1:0-784 GCF_000164805.1 Carlito syrichta | reverse complement strand
TCATTTGATCTGCTGTTTATACAAAGATTTAGTTGTATCTGAAAAATGGAAGTGTTAGGACCATGGTTCATTGCCAGTTTATTCATTTACTACTATGACCCTAAACAGCATGATGTCCTACAAAATTCCTGTCAATGAGAGGAGATGACATGAGGAAAATAATGTAGTAGTAATTTTTAAATGTGGTTTTCCTGAGATCAAGTCACGAATACTTGATATGTTTTATTTCATTGGTTAGCTTGTAGATGAGGAAGACTAACATTGTACTGTACTGAACTGTGTGTAATTACTCCAATTTTGGTACCTGTTTGAGTTTCAGTAGAGTCAATATAATGACCTTACTGCACATTGTTCAAAAACAACTGGCAGATTTTTGTCAGCATTGTAATGTTATTTATTTTTTTTTTTTGAGTTGGAGTCTCACTCTGTCACCCAGACTGGAGTGCAGTGGCCGCTTCCGGCCACCGCAGCCTTGACCTGCTGGGCTCCGGCGATCCTTCTGCCTCAGCCTTCCAAGTAGCCAGAACTATAGGCATGCACTACCATGCCCGGCTGATTTTTTGATTTATTGTAGAGATGAGGTTTCGCTGCCCAGGTGGGTCTTGAACCTGTGGACTCAGGTGGTAGTTGTAGGTGGGAAAAGTTTTGCTAGATAGCTCAATTCTTTCCTAAATCAGACATTTGGGTCAAGATGCTTGATTTAGTGTAGGTAGGGAGATATTTAAATATAAAGTACAGCAAAAGAAGTCTGACTCTTCAGAATCTTTGTTTAGATCCTGTAAGT
>NW_007148004.1:0-1026 GCF_000164805.1 Carlito syrichta | reverse complement strand
TCATTAAGGTGATTGGGTGGTGGTCTGCTCCACATCATCAGGGAGGGCAGGTATGCACAGGAACTGATGTCAGGTGATGGATGGTAGGCAGATGGGTGGGCCAGTCACATAACCACTGCCATGGTGATGGGGTCTGCATGAGTCATGAAGGTCATGAAGTGCTGATTAGGTTAACTTGAGTCTTATGAGTGGAGGCAAATACTTGAAATAGAAAAGCTAATTAGTAAAAAATAAGCTGGGAAGGGTGTTGTAAAACAATTACCGGTTCTGTGCTTGGCTAGTAGATTGGGGGTAAATTAAAGTGAACTGCTAGAAAAATATGACAACTAGACAGTATTAAAATGGCTGCTCTTTGGCTATATTAACTTCATGTTATGTCCTTTCAGTAGAAGCACACTTATCTACTGAAATGCTTTTTAGTCTGGACTTATCATCTTACTGGTTCATTAATATTAAAGCGTTCAATATAATCTTTGAAATATGTGCATGCTGTATTTGTATAAAAATCATGTTGGTTAGTCTTTTGAAAAATTATACTCTAATAATAGCAGAACCCTTTTTTCTCACTGCCTTTTCTCTTTATTTTATTGATTCTTAATCTTTCTTTCTTCTTTCTTTCTTTCTTTCTTTCTTTCTTTCTTTCTTTCTTTCTTTCTTTCTTTTTTTTGTGTTGGAGTCTCACTCTGTTGCCCAGGCTGGAGTGCAGTGGCATGCTCATGGCAACCGCAGCCTTGACCTACTGGGCTCAGGCAATCCTTCTGCCTCAACCTTCCAAGTAGCTGGAACTACAGGCACATGCCACCATGACCGGCTAGTTTTTGATTTATTGTAGAAATGAGGTCTCACCAAGTTTTCCCAAGCTGGTCTCCAACCTGTGAGCATGGGCAATCCTCTTACCTCAGCCTCCCAAAGTGCTGGGATTATATGCATGAGCCACCACGCCTGGCTAACATTTCTTTATGAGGGGTTCTAGGTGGACCTTGTCATAGTTGAACAAATTCTGTACTCCAAGTCTAGTGCTGCCAC
>NW_007148003.1:0-736 GCF_000164805.1 Carlito syrichta | reverse complement strand
TATTTGTATAAAAATCATGTTGGTTAGTCTTTTGAAAAATTATACTTTTAATAATAGCAGAACCCTTTTTTTCTCACTGCCTTTTCTCTTTATTTTATTGATTCTTAATCTTTCTTTCTTTTTACTTTCTTTCTTTCTTTCTTTCTTTCTTTCTTTCTTTCTTTCTTTCTTTCTTTCTTTCTTTCTTTTTTTTGTGTTGGAGTCTCACTCTGTTGCCCAGGCTGGAGAGCAGTGGCATGCTCATGGCAACCGCAGCCTTGACCTGCTGGGCTCAGGCAATCCTTCTGCCTCAACCTTCCAAGTAGCTGGAACTACTGGCACATGCCACCATGACTGGCTAGTTTTTGATTTATTGTAGGAATGAGGTCTCATCAAGTTTTCCCAAGCTGGTCTCCAACCTGTGAGCACGGGCAATCCTCTTACCTCAGCCTCCTAAAGTGCTGGGATTATATGCATGAGCCACCACGCCTTTCTAACATTTCTTTATGAGGGGTTCTAGGTGGACAATGTCATAGTTGAACAAATTCTGTACTCCAAGTCTAGTGCTGCCACTGACTGGTTATGTAACAGTGAGTAACTCATGACTTCTCATCTATAAATAACAAGATTGTACTAAATTGGTGTGTAGTGTGAATTCTAAAGAGTATGTGACAAGCAGTTTCCCATAGGTACAATCTGACACTTACTTCTCACTTCGAGTTTTTTTTTTTTGAGTTGGAGTCTCAACTCTGTCATG
>NW_007148002.1:2417-3536 GCF_000164805.1 Carlito syrichta | reverse complement strand
CCTGCCATCTTTTATTGATGAGAGAGAGGAGAGAGCAGGGGAGAGGAGATGGAGAATAACTGAACTGGGGACTGCATTGGGAGCAGCCTGCATGGAGGGGCTGAGGCCTTGAATGTCAGACACACAGGGTTAACTCCCACCTTGCTGGATTCCCATGGACTCACCCCAGTGTCATCATGGGCAAGCGACTGGACCCTTCACCCTGTGACCCTCAGCTTCCTGATCTGTGGGATAGAGATGGCTGATATATAGCTGTTAAATTCAGGCTTGTGTGTTTTTTTTGCTTGTTTTTAGTTGGAGTCTCACTCTGTCACCCAATTGGAGTATAGTGGCATGCTTCCAGCCACCGCAGCTTCGACCTGCTGAGCTCCAGTGATCCTTCTGCCTCAGGCTTCTAAGAAGCTGGAACTACAGGTGTGCACTACCATGCCCGGATCATTTTTATTTTTATTGTAGAGACAAGGTCTCGCCAAGTTGCCCGGGTGGGTCTCGAACCTGCGGGATCAGGCAATCCACTCGCTCAGCCTTCCAAAGTGCTGAGATGACAGGCTGAGCCACCAAGCCCGGCCAGGTTTGTGTATTGGATTAATATTTGCTGTGTCACAAACCACCCCAAAGCTTTGGGCAAAACAACAAAACAGGGAAAAACGTCATGCTTCAGGCCAGAGAGTAATTTGTGCTTCCCAGTCATGGGGTCTGTGTCTCCCCTTCCCCTGTAGCAAAAAAGTGGCCAAAGTAAACGGGCATGGTTGTATCCTAAAAAAACTTTATTGCAAAGATAGTCTTGGCCCGTGGAGAGCAGTATGCCATTCCTGATCTGTTTAGCTAATGATTCTGTGAGTTGGCCATGGGGGCCAGATGGTGGTCTGGCCTGGGCCTGGTCACTTGGTGGTCATGGGGTCTCCACATGGAGCTGGTTTCCTTGCACAAGAAGGCCAGCTGCACATTTCTGCATCTTCTGTTTGAGTCACAGTGGCCACTGTCTATTTGCTCTTGGTGACAGGGCTGAAGGGGATGGTGTGACCACACCCAGGGGTGTTGTGGGAGAAGACTGTCCACACTGGCAGGTCCAGGGAGGAGTCATGACCGTGACAGCCTGCCCGGCTTCTGGGAGGTCTG
>NW_007148002.1:0-1455 GCF_000164805.1 Carlito syrichta | reverse complement strand
CACAGGCCTGACAGTGTTGACCGTTTGCTCTGTTTGTCCCCCCCCCCACTTCATGAAGTGGATTCTGACCCTTTGTGAGCTGTGTAGAAGAAGGGGTTCGTTCTCTTTCTTCATGGAGGTAAAATTAACAGAACTTGAAATTAACCATCTTAAAGTGCACAATGGGGCTGAGTGCAGTGGCTCAGGCCTGCCATCCCAGCACTTTGGGAGGCTGGAGCAATGGGATCACCTGAGCTCAGGGCTTTGCGACCAGCCCAGGCAACTTGACGAGACCTCGTCTCTACAATAAATCAAAAACCAAGCTGAGTGGTAGCGTGTGCCTGCAGTTCTGGCTGAGGCAAAAGGATCGCCAGAGCCCAGCAGACTGAGGCTGCAGTGTCCATGAGCATGCCTCTGTGCTCCAGCCTGGGTGACAGAGGGAGACTCTGACTCAAAAAAAAAGTACATGACTGGGCATAGTAGCTCAGCCTGTCATCCCAGCACTTTGTGTGGCTGAGGTGAGAGGACTGCCTGAACCCAGGGGTTTGAGACCAGCCTGGGCAACTTGGCGGGGCCTTACCTCTACAATTAAAAAAAAGTTAGACAGGCATGATGGTGAGCACTGGTAGTTCTAGCTACTTGGAAGGCTGCAGCAGGAGAATGCCTGAATCCAGGAATCTGCAATAGCTGTGATCATGCCACTGTACTCCGGCTGGGCAACAGAGACTCCCACTCAAAATAAATGAATACATAAATAAAATACACATTTCAGGGGTATTCAGTACATTTCCGCTGTCCCACCCCGGGCAAATCCTGAGAGTTCTGGCCTTATCATGCCATCGGAAAACCCTCCCCTCCCCCAGCCCCTGTAACCAGGACCCCGTCTGCTTGTGGATTTGCCTCTTCTAGGCATGTCACATAAATGGCTGCAGTCCACAACCTGTTGTACCTGGTTCCTACCCTTCTGCCTGTTTTTCAGGGAGGGAAACCCACACTGTGTCTCCCTGCCCTCACCCAGGATGCCTCTGACACCAGACACCAGCCTACTGTCCTGCAAGTTTCTTGCTGATCTTGCCTCCCTGGAAGACACATCACATCCCATGCTGATGAGCTCAGCCCACAAAGTGGCCTGCTCCAGATGGTGGTCTCACGTTTCAAAACAGTTCAGTCATTGAATGACCCTCCACTGGGGTAAGGAGCATCACTCTTGAATGGATGCTGTTGGGATTTCCTAGAACTCAGTCACTGCCTTCTTAATTGATTGAGATGGAATTCTGTACTCTTGGGGCTTTGAAGCCCACAATGCGGTATCCTGTAGTATCTGTGGGACTGGGCGACTTACAATTGATTTGGGAACATTTTCATCCCCCACAACAAACCCCATAACCATCCATGTTGTTCCCCATTTTCCTTGTCCCCCAGCCCTGCCTTCTGCTTCTATGGATTGGCTTGTTCTGGGGATTTCATGTACTTAAA